>NW_006922479.1:263411-267228 GCF_000298275.1 Orycteropus afer afer | reverse complement strand
CATGAGACAAAGTATATGTAAACTGCTGTATGGAAAGTGAATTTGCTCTGTAAATCTTCACCCAAATCACAATAAAAAAATAATAAATAAATAAATAAAAACAAAAAAAAGACAGAAACATGGTGTAAAAAAATCCATACTAAAACAAGGTGAGCAGGACACAAACTATATTTAAGAAAGGAAAGTGCAGGGAAGCAGGTGAGAATTCTAGAGACACAGGCAGCTGCAATGTGAGAAAACCAAACCAAATTCACTGTCATCAAGTTGATTCCAACTCATCGTGGCCCCCATTGAGTTTCCAAGGCTATAAATCTTTACAGAAGTAGATCGCTCCATCTTCCTTCCATGAAGCAGCTCGTGGCTTTGAACCTCAGACCTTCTGGTTACCAGCCAAATGCCTTATCCACTACACCACCAAAACTCCTTAGCAGAATGAGAAGGGAGCCAGTAAAAGGGGATGAAATTACTCATCAGTATTGAGCCTTATTTGTTTTGGTTGAGGGCTCACTGGAGAGAAGGCCTGTGAGGTGGTGATTGCAGAAGATGGACTCGTGTGGTATCCCCTTGATGGAGTCAGGGCAGAAACCAAAGAATGGGCTACATTTGCCCAGAAGTACACTGGGCTAATACCAGTTAACATCAACCAGAGAAGTGCATTCTCCCACTTTCCCCACCACAACTTCCTGGTGTTGACCTCCTCACACTGTACACAAACCTGGTGGCCAGAGATGCCCTCCAAGCCTCTTCCCACACACCTGGTTTGCTCAGACTGCCTCAGCCCACTGGAAGTCACCTGCCTCAACACATACCCTGTGGACTGAGACTTTGTGGATAGAGCTCTATGCATCTGGTGCTCATGTGATCAGCAAGGTGCAACCTCATAAACCACAAGCAGCATGCCCACAGCCTCCACTGTCAGAGTTGCAAGCACATAAGGATGGCAATCAGGGCTACTGCAGCCTCCAAAGCCATGCTCTACCAGATCATGCACCTTGTGCATGCTGCTACCAATTCCCCAGAACCAGAGGTTTGCAGTTACATGGATCACAGGACAGCTGCCTGCTGCCACTGTGTCTGGTGGTGCAAGTCTCAGTGGATAAGCAGCCATGTGCCTGCCACCTTAGAAGCACTAGCAACCATTGCTGTTCCACCTTTTTTTCCCTTCTTTTTGCTTTTTGCTTTTTACTCTTTTTTATTTTTCTTCTTTTCCTTTTTCACTTCTTCTAAATTTTTGTTTATTTTTCCCTCTTTCTCATCTTCTTCCTTTATTTTCACACATTTTTGTAATCCTCTTGGTTTTGTTTGTTTGTTTGTTTTCTCTGCCTTGTCCAGTGGAAGGCAGATATTGTTTCCACACTGGTCAGCAACACCTACTACACCTACCATGCATAGTGCCACCCAGTGGGCAAGTTCCACCATCTTTTCCTGCACCACTGGATCAACGGCAATGGTGGAAAACACTTGCTTACTCTACCTTCAACTGCTCTTCACAACCAGCAAACAGAGACCCCCACACACACTTTCACCAGTTACTCCACCCACCTGGAGATAAGTGGGGAGTGCTCCAGTGCTGCCAAATTAGGGACCAAAGTAGAATGTCTACCCCACATGCCTGGAAATGGGAAAAAAAACAAGTTAGTGAAACAAATCAATGCATGATAAATAAATAAATATAATAATTACAAAATATCTCAGAGAAGTTTTAAATCAAACAAAGAAACAGGACAAGATAATGCAAGTAAGTGACCAAGCTAAAGAATCAAGAAACCTCCCTGAGGAAGAATAGGTTACAGAATTACCTGACAAAGAATTTTAAATATTTATATATAGGGCCTTTCAAAAGATCAAGGAAATCAAGGACAAGACAGAAGAATTAAAGAAAACAATAAAAGAGCAAAATGAAAAAATAAATGGATAACTAGAAAACATACAAAAATAGCAATTAGAATTCCACAAGATTAATACAAAAATTTCTAAGATAGATAACATATTGGAAGGATAAAAGAATAGAATGAATCGAGATCAGATATGTGAATTACAAGACAAATCTCTTGACAACAATCTGTATAAGGCAAAATGAGTTTTTTAAAAAAAAGCCTAAGAATTATGTAGGAAACTTTCAAGAGGAAAAATTTACTTGTGATCAGAATTTCAGAAAAAGACACATAAACATACACACACACACACACCAAGCACAGAGAGAGTTGTCAGATATTTACTAGCTGAAAACTTCCCTATTATCATGAAAGACAAAAATATATCCACCCAAAAAGCTCATTTAACAACCTACAGGACAGAACTCAAAAGAAAATCACCAATACATGTCATAATCAAACTTTCCAAAACCGGTGTGGTTGTCATCTCTGCATTGGCTTCCCAGCACCTGACTTTCCCACCCATGTGGAGGCTTATGAAAAAAAAGAGGGAGTTCTGGTAAGACGGCGGAATAGGCAAAAAGACTGCACAGACCCTCTTCAACAAAGAAAAGGGAAACCAATAAACACAGATACAGAAGATAATCCTGGACCCCTGAGCTTTGAAGGGAAGGATATAGAAGTGAGCTAAACTCCAACTAGCAGAGAATTTGCATGAAAATACCAAAAAAGAAGACATACAGAGCTGCAGTCTAGCAGCAATCCTGACAACACATACAGCTTGGATATTGCTGAGTGGTGGTAGGACCTAAGAATTAACATAAAAATCAGCCTGCTAACCAGGGACTGCACAGAGGACTGCTCTGGTGG
The DNA here is from genome assembly GCF_000298275.1 of Orycteropus afer afer. Lineage (NCBI taxonomy): Eukaryota > Metazoa > Chordata > Mammalia > Tubulidentata > Orycteropodidae > Orycteropus > Orycteropus afer. The sequence continues at coordinate 264,484 of NW_006922479.1, read as the reverse complement.
CTGGGGGAATAAAGGGGAAGCAATGAAGAGGAAGGCAGGCTGAGCTGTGGACTTTTACCTGTCCAGAGGGTGCGCCATTTTGAATGATTACAAGCAGCTTGACCATTTTGGATATTTAAAGTGACAGCATTCTCCCAGGTTCCAGGGACTTAAGAACAGGCTCCACTTGCTGGAAACTGCAAAGACATCCCGGACACACAGACTACTAGAAAGCTTCACTTACTGAGTGAGAGTCACCACTTCCTTCTCCACGAAAGGACCTACAATAAACAACCACCAAGAAGAGCCTAAATCACCCTTGGCTGCTCCTCACAAACAGTTAACAGAGATCTGAATACAACAATGTCACAATGTCTCAGAGACAACAAACCATCACAGTCCACACAAAGAAGCAAGATAAAGTGGTAGAAACAAAGGAGCAGGATACAGACCCAGAACACATCCCTGAGGAAGAAACATCATTGGAACTCCCTGATAAGGAATTCAAAATAATTATAGTTAGGTATCTTCAAAGGATTGAGAGATAGATCAAGGAAAACACAGACAAATACCTAGAAGAATTTTGGAAGAAAATACAAGAACAAAATGACAAAATAAATGAAAAGTTAGAAATGATTCAAAATTTACAGATAGAAATCCAGAAGATTAATACTAAATTTTCAGAAATAGATAAAACATGAAAAGGGCAAAGGAGTAGAATTGATGCAATGGAACACAGAATTAATGAGATTGAAGACAAATACCTGAATACTTTTATGGAAAGGGATCAATCAGAAAAAAGATCAAAACAAAATGAAGAAAGCCTAAGGATCATGTGGGATATGATCAAAAGGAATGGCCTATGTGCCATTGGAATTTCAAAACATGAAGAGAAAAAACCTGTGACAAATTTGTGCAAGATTTGTTGGAAGAGAACTTCCCTGATATGATGAAAGATGAAAATATGTCCATTCAGGAAGTCCAAAGAACCCAAAAAAAGATATACCCCAAAAGAAAATCACCAAGGCATATCATCATCAAACTCATCAAACCAAAGACAAAGACAGAATCCTGAAAGCAGCATGGGAAAAACA
>NW_006922479.1:260222-262330 GCF_000298275.1 Orycteropus afer afer | reverse complement strand
TAGAAAATTTGAACAGATTCATAGCAAAAGAAGAAATTGGGCAAGTCATCAAAAAATTACCAACAACAAAAGTCCTGGCCTAGACGGTTTCACCAGAGAATTCTACCAAATATTCAGAGAAGAACTGATACCAATCCTATTCAAACTACTCCAAAACACAGAAAAGAATGGAATCCTCCCTAACTCATCTTATGAAGCAAGCATAACCTTGATACCAAAACCAGGCAAAGTAATCACTCAAAGAGAAAACTACAGACCAATATCCCTCATGAATATAGATGCAAACTTTCCAAAACCAAAGACGAAGTCTTGAGAGCAGCTCAGGAATGTTACTTGCAAAGTGGAACCAATAAGACTAAGCTCTGATTTCTCAGCGTAAACTATGGAAGGCAAGAAGGCAATGGGAAGACATAGATAAAAGCCTGAAAGAAAAAAAAAAATGCCAAACAAGAATTATACATCCAGCAAAACTATCTCTCAAATATAGTGCTGACATTAGGACATTTCCAGGTAAGTAGAAATTAAGGGAATTTGTGGGGGAAAAATAAAAGAAATGGACCAACCTTACAAGAAATGCTAAAGGGAGTCCTTTAGACAGAGAACAAACAACATCAGACAACAACCTGAAATTATGACACATGAAAAAACACCTGTAAAGCAACCCAGAAAAAAAATTCTCAAAAATAAAATGAACTTGCAAGATTGAAAATAAGGAACCAATTTTCTAGCATCAATGTCTAAATGACAACAACTATAAAATGAAAAGAGGGAATAAATGGTATAATTATAAAACTTCTGAATGGATAGGAAGTCAGTATGGTATCAAGGTAGACCATACCGTTTTAAACTAAGGAAGATAAAAATAAATTACAGGGTAATTACAAAGAAAATTAGTAAACCTTCTAACCAAAATAAGAAAGAAGAAAATCATAAGAACTTAGTAAACACAAAATAAACAGCAATGACAAAAATGAAAAGAAAATCTGGTAATAAAATTAATTCAGCACAGAAAAACATTCATAACAAAGAAATCATCAACACCACAACGAAAAACACAAAAGAATGATAGCAGCAAATCCACTTATCAATAATTATACTGAATTAAAAAAATGGATTAAATGCACCAGTCAAGAGATAGTGGCAGAATGGATAAGGAAACAGGAACCTTCAATATACTGTCTACAAGAGCCTCACCTTAGACACAAAGATAAAAATAAATTAAAAATCAGAGGATGGAAAAATTATATTGAGCAAATGGCAATCAAAAAAGAGGAGGAGTAGCAAAATTAATTTCTGATAAAATAGACTTCAAGGTAAAAATCAGCATAAGGGATAAAAAGAGGTATTATATGATTAAAGAGTCAATCCAACAAGTTAAAATAACCACAATAAAAATCTATGCATTCAATTAAAAAGCTCCAAAATATGTAAATCAAATTTTAACTGAGCTGAAAAGAGAAATAGACAACTTGCCAATAATACTAGGAGATAGTCTCCTTAACAAACAGTGCTGGCAAAACTGATATCCATTTGCAGAAAAATGAAACCAGATCCATACCTGACACCATGTACCAAAATTAAGATGGATCAGAGACCTAAACGTACAACTTAAAACTATAAAGGTCATTAAAGAGAAAATAGGGATAAACTTAAGGGCTCTAATTCATGGCATAAATATACTATCAAAGATAACCAACACAGTACAAACAGCAGAAAATAAACTAGATGATTGTAATCTCCTAAAAATTAAATATTTATGTGCATCAAAAGACTTCTCCAAAAGAGTAAAAAGAAAGCCTACCGATTGGGGAAAAACCTTTAGCAATAACATATCTGACAAGGGAGAATATCTAAAATTTATTGTAAACTTCAACACCTCAACAACAACAACAACAACAAAACCCAATTTGAAAGTGGGTAGAGGAAATGAACACTCTACCAAAGAAGACATGCAGGCAGACAAGAAACACATGTAGAAATGTTTGTGATCTTTAGCCATTAGAGAGATGCAAATCAAAATAACTATGAGAAATCATCTCACTCCAGCAATAATAGTGTGGTAGTTATGTTTGTGTGTCAACTTGGCTGGGTCTGGTTGAGTGGCTGGG
>NW_006922479.1:259001-259867 GCF_000298275.1 Orycteropus afer afer | reverse complement strand
CTTAAATCCTCCAAATTGTAAGAATAAACTCCTGTTTGTTAAGGCCATCCCATTTGTGGTATATTTCTGTCAGCGTGGCACTAGGTAACCAGAACAAATAGCAAAGGTCAATAAGACAGAAAACAATAAATGCTGGTCAGGGTGAGAGATTGGAATTCTCATACACTGCTGGTGAGACTACAAGTTGATACGACCTCTGTGGAAAACGGTATGACACTTCGTATAAAATTTGGAAAAAGAAATACCATTTAATCTAGCAATCCTACTACTAGGTATATGTCCTAGAGAAATAAGACATGTGCACATCCACATTTATAGCAGCATTATTCACAGAAACAAAGAGATGAAAACAACCTAAATGCCCATCAATGGATGAATGGATAAACAAACTATGGTACATACACACAATGGAATATATTAAAGAATAATGACGAATTTGCAGAGCACCTCATAACATGGATGAATCTGAAGGACATTGTACTGAGTGAGATAAATCACTGACAAAATGACAAATATCATATGAGTCCACTATTATAAAATGTTAAGGAAAGATTTACACAGAGAAAGAAACATTCTTTGTTGGTTACCAGGGATGGAAGGGGAGGAGAGAGAAAATAACTAACTAGAAAATAGACACATACTAATTTGGGTGAAGGGAAAGGCAATATACAATAAGGGGCTGATCAGCACAACATCTCTGAGACAAAAGAAGACACAGAGATGTGTACAAGAGTTACAGACAATGAAGGGAAATATTGTCACATACACAATCATTCAATATCAGCAATAATAAACAATAACCTATGAGTGGATACATAGGCAAACAGGCAGGCTGAGCAGGTATGGATAGGGGAACAGGACTATAC
>NW_006922479.1:257029-258901 GCF_000298275.1 Orycteropus afer afer | reverse complement strand
TATTTCTACATAAGTATTTGTATGTATTGTAAATATATCCATGTATGTTGTTGTTGTTATTATGTGCCGTCAAGTCGGACCCAACTCATAGCGACCCCTCCTTGGGTTTCTGAGGCAGTATCACTATGGAAGTAGATTGCCCTATCTTTCTTCTGAGGAGTGGCTGGTGGGTTTGAACTGCCAGCCTTCTGGTTAGCAGTCAAGTGGTTTAAGCACTACACTATCAGAGCTCCTAAAGCCAAACTCACTGCCATCTAGTCAGATCTGACTTATAGTGACCCCTCCTTGGGTTTTTAAGGCAGTATCACTACGGAGTAGATTGCTCAGTCTTCCTTCTGAGGAGTGGCTGGTGAGTTTGAACCACCAGCCTTCTGGTTAGCAGTCAAATGCCTTAGGCACTATGCCACCAGAGCTCCCTATCCATGTATATAATAGAGCAATCAGGGTGCAAAGCTATGAAAACTTCTTATCCATAACCAAATACCTTGAGATAAAAAATCACTGAGCTTGCAGTCTCAGGACCACAATGAACTCAATTGGCATAATATATATTTTTAAAGAATGTTCTATATCCTACTTTGGTGAGTAGTGACTGGGGTTTTAAAAGCTAACAAGCAGCCATCTAAGATACAACTATTGGTCTCTCTCTCTATCCAAAGCAAAGAAGAGTGAAGAAAATCCAAGATGCATGGAAGCTAATACTCCAAAAGACTAACAGACCATGCAAATCTCAGCTTCCTTGACCCTGAGACCAGAACAAGAACTAGAAGGTGCCCAGCTTCCACTACCAACCATTGTGAAAGGAATCACAATTGAAAGCCTTGGATAGAGTGGGAGGAAAATGTGGAACAAAACTCAAAGTCTTTTAAAAGATCAGGCTTACTGTCTGATAGAGACTGGTGGGACCCTTGAGACTGTGGCCCTTAGTCACTGTTCAGGTCTGGAACTGAACTCACACCAGTGGCTCAACTTTCAGCCAAACAATTGACAGGCCTATGAGGTGAACAATAACACTAAAGGAGTATACACTCCTTAGAACAATCGACCTTAAGACATCAAAAGAGCACCTTTTGCCCAGGGATAAAGCTCAATAGGCAGGAAAGGATAGGAAAGAAGGACAAATGGAAATGAGAAGCACAGGGAGGAAGTGCGAAGAGTGATGATACATTGTAGGGATTGCAATCAATGTTGAAACAAAATGTGTATGAATTGTTGAATGGAAAACCAATTTTTTCTGTAAAATTTCACTCAAATCAAAATAAAAGTGTGTTTAAAAAAAAGAAAAAGAAAGAAATCAGAAAACTAGCAATTCAGTATTATTTCTTAATAGCTATATGACCTTGGGCAAGTCTGTGAGTCCCTGTTTTCTCATCTGTATAATGTGGAAAATAGCAAAAGCCTTGTCTACTTCACAGAATGTATATATAATATAGACATAAAAAATAACTTGATGAAGAAGCAGGTGTGACTAAAACCTTCGACACATGCAGAGAGCAGATTGTCAAGAGATGAAGCAAGAAATTGTGATCAGGGTTAGATGTTTAAGGGTCTTATGTGTTTGGCCATTATCCTCAAGTTTGGGCAATATAATGTCTAGTAGAAATTATTAAACACAGAATTTATACAAATCATTGGTGTTATTTTTAGAAACATGTGCCCATACTTCTCAAATGGGAAAACGGGAAGAGCCTAAAAAACAGTTATGAGGATGTTGTACAAAAGTGGGCAAGAGAGGAAGAGGGTCTTAACTGTGGCAGGGGAGGATTGGATAGAGAGGGAGATCCTGCTTTAAGACATCTCTCGGTAGAATAAACAGGACTGAGATGAAGCAGTCGAGAGAGAAAAAAAATTGATTTGGGTTATGTCCACTTG
>NW_006922479.1:255272-256318 GCF_000298275.1 Orycteropus afer afer | reverse complement strand
AGAGGAGGACCCTTGGCCTTGGCCTTCAGCTCTGCCTCTTGTTCCAGGCCCACTGGAGCAAGCTGGAGACTTCCACTAACTCACACAGCTACTGGCTGTTGAGGCTGCTGCTGCTGCTGCTGAACCCAAGATCAGCAGGTAAAATGGCACAAGTCCAAGATCATCAGGCAACATATCAGGCCGCTGGTTCAAGTCCAGGAACTGGAGATGAAGACTGAACAAAATTCAGTATCCTTTCTATATATACCAGAAACAGGCCACACCCCGAAGTCACCTTGCATTCAACTGATTAACTGCTCACAGCAGATTCCACCATGGAGGTGATTACACCACATCCAATCTCATCATGAGGAATAACTACATCTGGCTTCCAGGCCACTCAAAATTATGGCCCACCCAAGCTGACACACAGCCTCAGTTACCACACTGTCCTTTACTTAGGATAAGGAAAGACATACTAGTAATTTGAAGCTAACAAGACATTATGAAAAGAAAGTCATCCAAATTTCATGTTTTGAACATAAGTCTGACAACCACTGGGCACACAGACTGAGGCTAACTTTTTCTTCCAATAACTTGGGCTTGGAGAATGCTTCACACTGTGTCTCCTTTTGGAGATTCACTATATGTTAAAAAGTCTGAAAAGTCCTGCGTCAAAGAAATATATAAACTGCTTAATGCAGAGATTTCCATGCTTATTAAAATGAGACCTTTCATTACTGTTTTGCTTTGTTGTTGTTGTTAGGTGCTGTCAAGTTGGTTCTGACCCATAGCAATCACATGTTCTGTTGAACTTGAACAAAACACTGCCCGGTCATGCACCATGCTCACAGTCCTTGCTGTGCTAGTGACTGGGGTTTTAAAAGCTAGCGAGCAGCCACCTAAGGTACAACTTTTGATCTCTCTCTGTCCAAAGTAAAGAAGATTGAAGAAAATCAAAGATGCATGGAAGCTAATAGTCCAAAAGACAAATAGACCATGCAAATCTCAACCTCTGTGTTGCAGCCATTGTGTCAATCCATCTCATTGAGGGTCCTCCCTTTTTC
>NW_006922479.1:254347-255172 GCF_000298275.1 Orycteropus afer afer | reverse complement strand
TGAGATCGAAGTCTGATCATTCTCACTTCTAACCAGCATTCTGGCCATACTTCTTCCAAGACAGATTTATTCATTCTCTGGCAAACCATGGTGTTTTCAGTATTCTTTGCCAACACAATTAAAAGGCATCACTTCTCCTTTGGTCTTCCTTATTCATTGTCCAGCTTTCACATACATATAAGGCCTTGAAAAGACCATGGCTTGGATCAGGAGCAGTTTAGTCTTCAAAGTGACACCTTTGCTCTTTAACACTTCAAAGATGTCTTTGCAGCACATTTGCCCAGTGCAGTACAGCAGCTGATTTCTTGACTGCTGCTTCCATTGGTGATGATTGTGGGTCCAAGTAAAATGAAATCCCTGACATCATCGATCTTTTTTTTTCTCTCCATTTATTGTGATGTTGCTTATTGGTCCAGTTGTGAAGAATTTTGTTTAATTTATATTGAAGCATAATCCATACTGAAGGCTGTAATCTGATTTTCATCAGTGCTTCAAGTCCTCACTTTCAGCAAGCAGGGTTGTGTCATCTGCATATTGCAGGTTGTTAGCGAGTCTTCCTCCAATCCTGATTCTGTGTTCTTCTTATAGTCCAGCTTCTTGGATTACTGGCCCAGCATACAGATTGAATAAGTATGGTGAAAGAATCCATCCCTGATGCACCCCTTTACTGAGTAAAACCATTCTGTATCCCCCCCCCTTTTTTTTAAATAACTGGTTCTTGGTCTATATACAGGTTCCTCATGAGCACAATTAAGTGTTCCGAAATTCCTATTCTTTGCAATCTTATCCATAACTTGTTGTGATCCACAGTCAAATGCATTTTTA
>NW_006922479.1:251729-253667 GCF_000298275.1 Orycteropus afer afer | reverse complement strand
GGAGGCTTTTCCCAACTCACGCAGCTGCAGAGGCTGACGAGCTCAAGGTTGGCAGGCAGTATACTGGCTGTTGACTCCAACGAATGATGAATCCAAGATCTCCAGGCTGAATGGTGGATTGTTCACTCATGGACAGTTGTAGGCAGCACAACAGGATCCCAATCCATAGAAGACTGTTCCTTCTCCCAGGATGTCCATAAATATATTGGAAGCAGGCCACACCCCTAGGAAAACTCCCTTTCAATAGATTGACTGCTCAAAACATATACATCTGATACCATCATGGGAATAACCCACATCACAATTGCTTAAACAACATGGAATTGAGGTCCAGCCAAGTTGACACACAGCTCCAACTATCACAGTTTTTTTCAGCTTGAGAAATGCCAAGTGTGCTCTTTACTTTTAGTTTTCTAATTCTAGGTCCCTGCACATTTAATTTTAATGCTTTACTTTGTCTTCTTGAGCTGCTCTTTGAAATCCTCTGCTCAATTCCTTTATTTCATCATTTCTTTCACTTGTTTTAGCTACACTACATTTAAGAGCAAGTTTCAGAGTTTCTTCAACATTCATTTTGGTCTTTTCTTGCTTTTGTGTCTTTTAAATGACTTTATGCTTTCTTCATGTATGATGTTCTTGATGTCATCCCACAACTCATCTGGTCTTCAGTCATTGATGTTCTATGCATCAAATCTATTTGATGAAGAATTTCAGATGGTCTCTACATTCAGGTGGGTTATAATCAAGGTCATATTTTGGGTCTCATGGACTTGTTTTAATTTTCTTCAGCTTCAAATTGAACTTGCATATGAGTAATTGATGGTCTGTTCCACAGTCAGCTCCTGGCCTTGTTTTGAATGATATTGAGCTTCTCAATCACTTCTTTCCACAGATATAGTCCATTTGATTCCTGTGTATTCCATCTGGTGCTGTTCCTGAGTATAGTTGCCCATTTTCCTGTTGAAAAAAGTATTTGCAATGAATAAGTCAATGGTCTTGCAAAATTCTATCATGCAGTCTCCAGTGTCATTTCTTTCACCAAGGTCATATTTTCCAACTACAAACACTTCTTCTTTGTATCCAACTTTCATATTACAATCACCAGTAATTATCAATACATCTTAATTGCATGTTTGGTCAATTTCAGACTGCAGAAGTTGGTAAAAATCTTCAATTTCTTCATCTTTGTATTCAGTTGTTAGTGTATAAATTTGAATAATAGTATTAACTGGTATTCTTTATAGGTGTAAGGATATTATCCTATCACTGACAGCATTGTACTTCAGGATAGATCTTGAAATGTCCTTTTTGATGATGAATGCAATGCTATTCCTCTTCAACTGGTCATTCCCAGCATAATAGACCATAATATTGCCCAATTCAAAATGACCAATATCAGCCAATTTCAGCTCAGTAATGCCTGGGATATTGACCTTTATGCATTCCGTTTAATTCTTGACAACTTCCAATATTCCTAGATTCAAATTTCATACATTTCATGTTCTGATTATTAATGAATGTGTGCAGCTGTTTCTTCTCATTTTGAGTTGTGCCACATAAGTAATGAAGGTCCAGAATGCTTTACTCTGTCGATGTCATTAAGGTTGACTCTACTTTGAAGAGGCAGATCTTCCCCAGTTGTGTTTTGAGGGCCTTCCAATCTGAAGAACTCATCTTCTGGCACTATATCAGACAGTTTCACTGCTCTTCATAAAGTTTCCAAGTAATATATCAGATAAGTTTTCACTGCTGTTCATAAGATTTTCAGTGGCTAATTTTTTCAGAAATGGACCACCAAGTCCTTCTTCCTAGTCTGTCTTATTCTGGAATCTCTGCTGAAATCTGTCCACCATGTGTGACCTGCTGGTATTTGAAATACTGGTAGCATAGCTTCCAGCATCACAGCAACATGTAAACCATTACAATAGGACAAACTGA
>NW_006922479.1:247665-251183 GCF_000298275.1 Orycteropus afer afer | reverse complement strand
AATAATCTACCTATAAATAATTATTGGCATTAATATTGTTGTTGTTAGGTACTGTTGAATCAGTTGCTACTCACAGTGAACCTATACACAACAGAATGAAACACTGCCTGGTCCTGCACCATCCTCTATTTGAGCCCATTGTTGCACTTACTGGGTCAATCCATGTCATTTAGAGTCTTCCTCTTTTTCACTGACCCTCTACTTTACAAAGCAAGTTGTCCTTCTCCAGGGACTAGACCCTCCTGATAACCTGTCCAAAGTACATGAGATGAAGTGTTGCCATCCTCACCTCCAAGGAGCATTCTTGCTATACTTCTTCCAAGAGAAACTTGTTCCATTTTTCTGGTAGCCCATGGTATATTCAATATTCTTCACCAACACCATAATTTAAAAGCATAAGTTCTTCTTTGGTCTTCCTTATTCATTGTCCAGCTTTCACACGCATATGAAGCAATTGAAAATACCATGGTTTGAGTCAGGCACATCTTAGTCCTTGGTGTTAATACTAATATTTTAATTAGAGTGATGTGATTGAAAATGCTTTGTTATTTAAAAAGAAAAACTGATTTAACACTTTGATGGAGAAATTTAAAGGTTTGATTCTAAGTTCAATTTAGTTTGATACTTGGCTTTAATGGCAGTTATAGTTTAAAAAGATATTTAACTAAGATATGTCGATCCAAATGGAAGAAGTATTATGACTGGCTATGCTTATTCAATCATATTTTTTTTTCTAAAGGACTTACTTAACAATTGTAAAAGAGGTATTTTTTTAAAAAATGAGTATTAAATTTCCATCTTCTCTCAGACCTGCTATCCTTGCAAACTACTTAGAAAGCTTTGGGTTGTTACATGTTTTTAATAAGTCCATTAAAAATCAACTGAAACTCTTTATTTGGAAGATTTTTTAAAAGGTTAAACTGCTCATCTTACACTCTTTTTAAAGTAGTTGTATTTGAATGTTTTACTATTTTTAGCAAGAAAAACATATGACAGAAATATCCATTTCCAAACATCCATTTTCAAAATGCTATCTCCCTAGCACATATTTCTCCTGAAAAGTAGTATGTTTCTCACTCATGCTTAAAACATCATCTCTAACTTGATTCCAAAAATCTGTACTAGAGGTTCAGTTGTGGTTAAAACAGAGCAAGTACCTTGTCTCTCCCACTGAAATACAATTAAAACTCCTGGACAGAATGCATGATGCCACTATCTGAGGAATATGAAAAATAAAAGGTAGCGGGTCATTGGGGAAAGAGACCAGAACTTGAAGTATGACTGATCTGGCAGTGTTTCCTGGTTTTATTTTCCTCCCTTATTTCCTATCCTGAACTCAAATGCAGCCCAAATCCTGAAACCATGCAATTGGGAGGGGACAGAAAGAGATCTGGAAAAAAAAAAAAAAAAAGATCTCTGTTTCTCATCCAAGAAGCAGCATAGGGATTCTTTATAGGACAAATGTGTGTGCCCCTAACAACACAACTTCAAAATTCATGAAGCAAATATAATAGAATGGAAAGAAGAAACAGACGAATTCACAGTTACTTTTCAACAAGTACTTTTCAACACTCCTCTCAGTACTTGATAGAACAGCTACATAGAAAATAAGCAAAGATATAAAAGAATTGAACAAAATGATCAATCACCTGAGCCTAATTGACACATAGAAAACTTCACTCAACAACAGCAGAACGCACATTCTTTTCAAGTGCCCCCCAGAACATTCCCAAAGATAGACTACATCCTGGGCAATAAAGCAAGGCCTGACAATTTAAAAGAATTGAAAGGATACAAAGTATATTCACTGACAATAATGAAGTTAAACCAGAAATTAATTATGTAAAGACACTTTGAAAATCCCTAATCACTTGGAAATCAAACAACATACCTCTAAATAATCCACTGGCCAAAGAGGAAGTCCCAAGAAAAATAAGAAAATATTTCAAAAGAACAAAAATAAAAATACAACTGTGATACTTAAGGTTATGTGTCAACTTGACTGGGCCTGGTTTTGAGTGGCTGGGCAGCTGGTGGTAGTTATTCCCCCAAGATGAGACTGGCAATCAACTCCAGGGTGGAATCTTCCACGAGCAGCTGAGTAGCTGCTTTAGGGATGTGGTCTGCTTCCTGTATATAAGGAGAGGCTTTGGGAATGGTCTGCAGCTATTTAACACCCTTGAACCCTGCATGTAGCCGAGTCTTCATTTAGCAGCCTTCCATGTTTCCTGCTGATCTTGGGACTGTCTCTGGACTTGAACTAAGAGCTTGTCACATTGTGTGATAATATTGGGACTGTGCCATTTTATTGGTCAACCTTGGAATTATTAACTTCATTAGCCAGCAGCTACCTGATTGAAGAGACACCTCTAACTTCAGTGGACAGGGATCAAGAGACAGAGCTGAAGCCCAAAGTCGAGGAGCTACCACCCAGCCCCTAGAGCTTGGCACTTTGAACTCAGACTTCTAGCTTCCAAAACTGTAAAAGTCATCCCATTTGTGGTATATTTCTGTTAGAGCGGCACTAGAGGTAACCAAAACAACAACCTAACAAAATTTGTGGACTGCAGGTAAAGCAGCACTTAGTCAGAAATTTATATATTAAATATTTCTATTAGTAAAGAAAAGAGGACTTCAAAGCAATAATCCAAGCTTCAACATTAAGAAACTGGAAGAGCAAAATAATTTGAACTGCTCTTTTACTGACTTTGTCTTAGGATCCAAACCAAAAACCGAATCAAACCCACTGCCATCAAGTTGAATCTGATTCATAGTGACCCCCAAAGTTTCCAAGGATGTAAATCTTTATGGAAACAGACTGCCTTATCTTTCTCCTGTGGCGCAGCTGGTAGGTTCGAACCACTGACCTTTAGGTTAGCAGCAGAATGCCTTAACCACTTCACCATCAGAGCACCTGTGTCTTGGGATAGCCAGTGAAATTCTGTGTGGTAGAAAAGATTTTCAAGATCACTCATTTCATTTCAATATATACTTACATTTCTACTTTTCAAGATAAAATAACCCACTTACCCACTTAATCTGTGAGGTAGTCGGAGGTGTTTCAGTGATGGAATTCTCACTTTCCATGAGGGAGACCGGGTTTAGTTCCCAGCCAATGTGCCTCATGTGCAACCACCACTTGTCTGTCAGTAGTCTGGCATGCTGCTATGATGTTGAACAGGTTTCAGTGGAGCTTCCAGACTATGATGAGCTGGGAAGAAGAATAAACTTTAATGCACTAGAATGGAACCAACAGGTGGCGTGAGTTCCTCTGTCAATCTATCTGCATTGTGGAACTCGTACTTCTCTCTCAGGAAACCATGCACACTGTGCATGATACACAACACAACAGCCTTCCATACAGATGAACTGAGTGAGGCCACCAAAGTCAGTCTGTAATCATAATGATAAAAGCTTCATTTCTTTCTTAATTTTTTTTTATTAGGATTTGGGTGAAGATTTACAGAGTAAATTCACTTTTCATACAGCAGTTCACATATACTTTGTCTCATGTCATT
>NW_006922479.1:243270-244659 GCF_000298275.1 Orycteropus afer afer | reverse complement strand
AAGGTTATGCTTGCTTCATAAAATGAGTTAGGGAGGATTCCATCCTTTTCTATGTTTTGGATCTTTCTTAATTTTTTAAAGAAAAATACTACTATTTTCTCCCCACACCACAGTGTATCACCTCATGTACTCCAATTCAGAAACACCTGGGCTAGAGAATAAAGTGGTAAAAGGACCTAGCTATGAACAATTTCACCTCTGAAATGTTCCCATGTAATACAGTGATCACAGACAAAATACACGAGGCTAAAAAGTGAAGCTATGTAAAAGGTAGCGATTTCTGAGGCTAACATAATTCTTTGGAGAACATACTGTGTTTTTTTAAGAGAACAAGTTGTCAACCAGTAGTTCTCTATGCCTCCTTGTGTGTTGTGCTGTGACTATCTGCTAAATACCACATTCCACTGTCAGTTTGAAATTTAAAACCAGCTGGTCTCTCTCTATCGCCATCCATTATGTTGTATTGTTTGACAAGAAATGTGATTTTTCTGGCAGCAGACATGTTGATCCCAAGGAAACTGTTTTTCACATTTTACTGTGTGGATTTAAAATATATATTTATCCTAGACGCCAAGTATGTAACCTTGAAACAACTGAACTTATTCAAACAATTAATAGATTTATACATGTCGTTCTCTTCTTACAAGGCAACTTCGTTTAAAATGTTTTTTCTAAAAAAAGTTTAAAACCTCATATTTGTTGGCTCAGTTGCTTGCAGAGGGGTTGGCTCATGATGCCTTACCAGTTCAGGATCTTCTGTTGCTAAGAAACTTGCATATGCTTGGGGATGACAAAATCATTTGTAGAAAAAAATACTCAGAAACTAGTCTGAGTGGCCATTTTTATACAAAGAATCTTGCTTGTAGTAGACTTTCAAATAGAAGATACCTTCCTTTACTTTGGACAACAGTGGGAGTTCAAGCTTAAAATTCAATCACTATCATGGTCAATTTGATTGAGTCTTCAGTGAGACAATGATCCTATTAGGGCCTGAATTTTCCTTCTAAATCCTAAATATTCCCTTAATATGTTGTTGTTGTTGTTGTCATGTGCTGTGAAGTATAGAATCAATAATAATAATAATAATAATAAACAGTTACCATTAAGTCAGTTCTGACTTATGATGATACTATGCATGTCAAGGTAGAACTGTACTCAGTATGGTTTTCAGTGGCTGATCTTTTGGATGTAGATTACTAGGCCTTTCTTCTTAGGTGCCTCTGGGTAGACTACAACTTCCAACTTTTTGATTAGCAGCTAAGCCTGTTAACTGCTTGCACCATCTAAAGCTTCTATAGAATGAATGTTATTGTTGTTATGTGCCGTCGAGTCGGACCCGACTCATAGTGACCCCTCCTTGGTTTTCCGAGACAGTATTGCTACAGAAGT
>NW_006922479.1:241021-242360 GCF_000298275.1 Orycteropus afer afer | reverse complement strand
GGAGTATTTGAGGGCCATCTTAGAGAAACAAGATCTCTTTCCCTTTCATGAAGACTACTTTCAGCCTTCTTATTTCTTAATGACATATACAGGCACACATCCAATAAAAATCACTTTTCTTTACCAGCAAATCCAGCTAGATTTGGGTCGAAGGAATAATGGCAGATAGGGCTTTAGATCAAATGTATTTATTTTTCAACTCCTGATATACAAACATGTTTTTCTTTCTTATTTTATCATTTCTATCACTAGTAGAGTCCCTGGCTGGTGCAAACAGCTAACGCATTCATCTGCTAATGGTTTAGAGATTTGAGTCCAATCAGAGGCCCTTCAGTAGCAAAGTCCTGGTGATCTACTTCTGAAAAATCAGCCACTGAAAACCCTGTGGAGCACAGTTCTATTCTGACACCCACAGGGTTGCTGTGAATCAGAGTGAACTGCATATCAGCTGGTACTGGTACTGTTGTTGTTGTTGCTGTTAGGTGCCGCTGAGTGGTCTCCGACTCATAGCGACCCTATACACAGCAGAACAAAACACTGCCTGGTCCTGCACCACCTCCACGGTCCTTGCTATACTTGAGCTCACTGCTGCTGCCACTGTGTCAATCCATCTCATTGAGGGACTTCCCCACTTTAATCCACCCACCACCTTACCAAGCATAACATCCTTTTCCAGGGAATGGTCCCTTCTGACAACATGGGCTAAGTAGGTGAGACCAAGTCTGGCCATTCTTGCTTCCAAGGAGCATTCCAGCTGCACTTTCTCCAGGACAGATCTGTTAGATCCTTTAGCAGTCCATGGTACTTTCAGCATTCTTCGCCAACATCACAACTCAAAAGCATTGGCTCTTCTTTGGTCTTCCTTATTCATTGTCCAGCTCTCACATGCATATGTGGTGATCGAAAATACCATGACTTGTGTCAGGCACACCTTAGTCCTCAAGAAGACATCATTGTTCTTCAGCACTTGAAAGAAGTCTTCTGCAGCCGATTTGTTCAGTGCTATACATTGTCTGTTGTCCTGATGACATGCTTCCATTGGAATCGATTGTAGAACCAAGCAATGTGAAGTCTTTGACAACTTCCATCTTTTCTCCATTTATCATGTTGCTGCTTATTGGTCCAGTTGTAAGGATTTTTGTTTTCTTTATATTGATATGTAATCCATACTGCAGACTGTATCCTTCAATCTTCATCAGTAAGTGCCTCAAGTCATCCTCACTTTCAGCAAGCAAAGTTGTATCATCAGCGTATCTCAGGTTGTTAATGATTCTTCCTCCAATCCTGATGCCACATTCTTCTTCACATAGTCCAGCTTCTTGGATTATTTACTCAGTAT
>NW_006922479.1:239161-239886 GCF_000298275.1 Orycteropus afer afer | reverse complement strand
TGGTGGGTTTGAACCGCCAGCCTTCTGGTTAGTAGTCAAATGCCTTAGACACTAAGCTACCAGAGCTCCTTTGGTATTGCCATTTTTGAGTTAGGCAAACATAAAAACCAACTCTATTAGAATCACTGCCTTGGTTTGAGTTTTTCCAATAAACAGACTTTAGACAAGTATTAGAGTATGTTTTTTCAGGCGGGAAATAATACCAGGAAACACTGGTAGGTGACTGGGGAAATGAGAATGAAAGTGAATGCAGGCAATAAAGAGTGTGCTTTCAAGTTAGTTACCACTGTGGGTAACTGGAGGTCAATTCCAGTGGGAAACTGTGGGAGATGGTAGAGTGCATACCTCAGAGTTATCCTAACTAAAGATGGGAAAGCTGAAGTAGTTATTCACTAACTCCCCATTGTCATTGGTTGAAGGCTGCTATCAGAAGCATTAACTCTCCAGTAATTTATGCTTACCCTGTGTGAGAGCTAAGCATGCTCCTTTGGCCAAAATAAAGGAGAGTCAGAGGTATTCATTCACAGTAAGCAGCCTTCAGCATGTAGAGTTGAGTGTGGAAGAAATATGGATTGTGCAGGAGTCACTATAACTGAAGACACACAGTCCCTTCCCTGCTTTCTTCAAGGGCTATATCTAAAAATCACTCCTGAGGAAAGAAGCAGTACTTATTTTGTATAAAGCTGTATTACATTCCTGATCATGGCAGGCAGGTGGTGAGATAA
>NW_006922479.1:234378-238090 GCF_000298275.1 Orycteropus afer afer | reverse complement strand
TAACTCCTTGTATCTATGTGGAAATAATGTCTTTGAAGATGTTAATAGTTAAGTTAACATGAGGCCATTCTAGAGTAGGGTGTGGGTTCTAATCCAATATGAGGGATATCCTTATACAAGAGGAAAAGAGACATAGACAGACGCATGGAGGGAAGATCACCATGTGATCACAGTTATGCTGCAGTTGTAAGCCAAAGAAAGTCTGAGGCTACTAGAAGCTGAGGTAGGAAAGAAAGGATGTTCCCCTAGAGCCTTTAGAGAGAACATAGCCCTACCACCACCCTGACTGCTAGTTTCCAGAACTGTGAGATAATAAATTTCTGTTATTTTAAGCCACCTACTTTGTAGTAATTTGTTATGGCAGCTCTATGAAACTAATACAAGTTAAAATGTGAGATTGTGTTTTGTTTGCAGTGATTTGGGTGAAATTTTACAGAGCAAATTGATTTTACATTCAACAATTCATACACATTTTGTTTTGTGACGTTCATTGGAATCCCCACAATGTAACAGCACTCTTACCACTTTTTCCCTGTATTTGCCATTTCCCTTCATCCTTCTTCCCTCTCCCATCCTGCCTTTATCTCCATGTAAATATTCCCATAAAATGATGCCTTTTTGATCTCATATGTTTGATTGTTCTAATGAGTGCATGTTGTTGTTGTTGTTAGGTGCCGTTGAATCATCTCCAACTCATAGTGACCCTATGTACAGCAGAACAAAACAACTGCCTGGTCTTGTGCCAGCCTCATGATCCTTGCTATACCTGAGCTTATCATTGCAATCACTATGTCAATCCATCTCATTGAGGGTGTTCCCCTTCTTCATTGACCCTCCACCTTACCAAGCATGATATCCTTCTCCAAGGAATGGTCCCTTCTGACAACATGACCAAAGTAGATGAGATGAAGTCTGGTCATTCTCAATTCCAAGGAGCATTCTGGCTGCACTTCTTCCAGGACAGATCTGTTAGTCCTTTTAGCAGACCATGGTACTCAGCATTCTTCTCCAACACCACAACTGAAAAGCAGCAACTCTTCTTCAGTCTTCCTTATTCATTGTCCAGCTCTCACATGCATAGTAGGCAATTGAAAATACCATGCCTTGGGTTAGGCGCACCTTAGTCTTCAAGAAAACATCTTTGTGCTTCAGCATTTCAAAGAGGTCTTCTGCAGCAGATTTGCCCAATGCAATACATCGTCTGATGTCTTGACTGCTGTTTCCATTGGTCTTGATTGTAGAACCAAGTAATATCAAGTCCTTGACAACTTCAATCTTTTTTCCATCCATTGGGAAGCTGTTTATTGGACCAGTTGTGAGGATTTTTGTTTTCTTTATATTGAGGTGTAATCCATACTGAAGACTGTAGTCTTTAATCTTCATCAGTAAGTACTTCAAGTCATCCTCACTTTCAGCAAGCAAAGTTCTGTCATCTTCATATTGCAGGTTGTTGATGAGTCTTCCTCCAATCCTGGTGTCACATTCTTCTTCATAAAATCCAGCTTCTCGAATTATTTACTCGGCATAGTAATTGAATAAGTATGGTGAAAAGATACAACCCTGACTCAGTCTCTTCCTGATTTTAAACCATGCAGTATCACCTTGTTCTGTTTGAATGACAGCCTCCTGATCTATGTACAGGTTTCTCACAAGTACAATCAAGTGTTCTGGAAGGTATGAGTGCATACCTTCCTGGTATTATTGTTTACCTTATAGGCCTGTCTATCATTTGAGCCATGGGGTTGAGGTCAGTTCCCAGCTTGAAGGTGGTCTAAGGACCATAGTCTTGGGGTTTCCACTAGTCTTCATCAGACCAGTAAGCCTAGCCCCTCCCTTTTTTTCTTATGATTTATAATTTTGACTTGTTTCCCACATTTTTCTTCAAGTCTATCTGGGGCTTTGTATTGTGATCCCTTTCAGAGTCGTCAGCAGTGGTAGCTGGGCACCATCTAATTCTTCTGGTCTCAGGGTCATGGAAGCTTTGGTTCTCCTGGTCCAATAGTCCTTTGGATTATTTGTTGTTTAGGTCTTTGATTTTCTTCACTCTTCTTTTCCCCAAACAGGGAGAGAGCAATAGTTGCACTTTAGCTTGTGAAGGTTTTTTTTTTTTTTTCTCAAAAATAAATAAGTAAATAAGTGTTATTTTTCTTAAACTTACAAATTCAAAACCTAATTTTGCTTTAAGCTTTTAAGTTTACAAGTCTTATTATTCTATTTATAAACCTAGTAAAGTTTAACAGTCACTTACACAGAAACCTTCGATTGATGTTTGTCCCATATAACTAAGCTAAACTAAGCTCTCATGCATTTTATTTTATTTTTTAGCTTTTTCCTTTGATTAGAGTGACAGTTTACTGAGAAAATTGGCTTTCTATTCAACAATTCATACGCATTTTGTTTTGTGACATTCATTGCAATCCACACAATGTATCAGCACTCTTCCCAATTCCTCCCCATTTCTTCTTCTCTATCTTTTCCTTCCTTCTGAGCTTTATCTCTGGGCAAATGCTGCCTTTTTGATCTCATATGGTTGATTGTTCTAAGGAGTGCATACCTCCTTGGTGTTATTGTTTACCTTATATGTCTTTCTATTGTTTGGCTGAAAGTTGAGCCACAGGGGTGAGTTCAGTTCCAGACTGGAAGGGTAACTAAGGATAATAGTCTCAGGGGTTCCATCAGTCTCTATCAGACCAGTAAAACTGGTCCTTTTTTATCTCTTTATGATTTTTAGTTTTGTTCCACATTTTTCACCTACTCTATTCTGGCATTTTAAACTGCCCTTATAAATTGAAAAGGCACTCTGGTGGCACAGTGTGTAAGATGTTTAGCTGTTAACCAGGTGAAACTCACCAGCTGCTCCACGGAAGGAAGATGAGGCAATTCTACAAAGATTTACAGCCTTGGAAATCCAATGGGAGTTGCTGTGAGTCATAATTGACTCCATGGCAGTGACTTTTTTTTTCAGTTTTATCAATTGAATGATGCAATTTACTTTTAAAACATGTCAAATATCTGACTAACAAACAAAACCTTCCCATTTCTTAAGTAACTATTATAATAAATTAAACTTCAAAGTATAGTGTATTTAAGGTTCTCTTAAATATCAAAACTTGTCAATATAATATCCTTAAAATGATGGCCAAGTCATCACACAAAGCCATGAGAAATTCATCCAGATAACCCTGTAATTTCTTTAAGAGTTGGTTTGGAAAGGAGAGAAAAAATGCATGATAATTTCAAGTTCAAAATATTTCAACCTAAGCATGAAGACTTTTAAATATCTTGAGATATTAAAAATTTAAAATCTCATCATCTGTAGGAGCAAGAGTCCATAAGTAGATGGAAGAATTTGGTAATATTTAGATGCAAACCAGAGACATGGGCTACATGATTATCATATCTTTAAGTTCTGTAGTATGTTATTACTGTTGTTGTGTGCCATCAAATTGATTCTGACTCATAGAAACTCCATGGGACAGAGTAAAACTGACCCATAGGGTTTTCTAGGCTATAATCTTTATGTGGGCAAATAGCCAGGCCTTTCTCCTGTAAAATCAATAGTGGGTTTGAACCACATTTTGGTTAGGAGCCAAGCACTTAACGATTGCACCACCATAACCTTTATGTAGCATAAGACATTGGAAATGTAAAAAGTAGGGATTAACCTAGCAGGTGGGATCAGGAGAAAAATTGCCCTTTCTGTAACTCCTGA
>NW_006922479.1:233080-233762 GCF_000298275.1 Orycteropus afer afer | reverse complement strand
CTTATTCATTGTCCAGCTCTCACATGCATAAGAGGTGATTGAAAATACTATGGCTTGGGTTAAGTGCACCTTCATCTTCAAGGAAACATCTTTGTGCTTTATCACTTGAAAGAGGTCCTTTGCAGCAGATTTGCCCAACGCAATACGTCATCTGATGTCTTGACTGCTGCTTCCATTGGTGTTGATTGCAGAGCCAAGTAATATGAAATCCTTGACAACTTCAATCTTTTCTCCATCTACCATGAAGCTGTTTATTGGACCAGTTGTGAGGATTTTCATTTTATTTTATTTTTATTAGTATTATTTTTTAAGAGCTTGTTTTACATTCAACGTAATGCATACATTTAGTTTCATGCCCCATTCGCCATGTCCAACCCTAACTCAGTCTCCTTCCCTCCCTACCCTGCAACCCTCCCCCTGTGCCCCTCCTATTTATGCACTCCTATTTGTCCTGCATTTCCTCAGTTTGAATGTTGGTCTTCTGGTGTCCCATGGTCTATTGCTCTAAAGGATGTATTACCATAGAGTATGTGGGCGTGTCATCCTGGGTTGAGTGGTCTGCATGTACATCTTGTTAACTATTGGGCTGAAAGCCTGCCCCTGAGGATGAGTTTTATACCAGGTGCTGAGTATATTCCAGGGCCATAGTATTGGGAGTCTCACCAGATTTCATCTGACCAGT
>NW_006922479.1:230082-230896 GCF_000298275.1 Orycteropus afer afer | reverse complement strand
AATTTCCCTTCTATCCCTATTTTGTTGAGAGTTTTAAACAGGAATGGATGTTGGATTTTATCAAATGCCTTTTCTGCATCAATTGATATAATCATGTGGTTCTTTTCCTTTGTTTTGTTTATGTGATGGATTACATTGATTGATTTTCTGATGTTGAACCACCATTGCAAACCTGGTATGGATCCCACTTTTTCCAGATGTATTAATTTTTTGATATGTTGTTGGATTTTGTTGGCCAGGATTTTGTTAAAGATTTCTGCATCTATGTTCATGAGTGATATTGGTCTGTAGTTTTCCTTTCGGTGTTGTCTTTCCCTGGTTTTGGTATTAGTGTTATGCTTGCTTCATAAAATGAGTATGGGAGTACTCCATCTTTTTCTATGTTCTGGAATAGCTTGAGTAGCATAGGTGTCAACTCTTCTCTGAATATTTGATAGAATTCTCCAGTGAAGCCATCAGGGCCAGGGCTTTTCTTTGTGGGAAGTTTTTTTTTATGACCTGTTCAAGTTCTTCCCTTGCTATGGGTCTTTTCAAGTTTTCTATTTCTGAGTGGAATAATTTAAGTAGGTCTTGTGATTCTAGAAACTTGTCCATCTCTTCTAGGTTCTCAAATCTATTGGTATACAGTTTTTCATAATATTCTGTCAGTATCTTTTTTATTTCAGTTGGTTCTGTTGTGATGACACCATTTTTGCTTACAATTCTTGTGATTTGGATCTTCTCTTTCTTTTCTTTTGTTAGGGCTGCCAATGGTTTATTGATTTTATTAATCTTTTCAAACAAACAACTCTTTGTTTTGTTGATTATCTCTATG
>NW_006922479.1:226280-227908 GCF_000298275.1 Orycteropus afer afer | reverse complement strand
ACTCCTGCCCTTTTTTGGTTTCCATTGGCTTGGTATATTCTTTTCCATCCCTTAACTCTTAATTTTTTTTTTTTTATCCTTGTGTCTAAGGTGCGTCTCTTGTAGGCAGCATATCGATGGGTCTTCTTTTCTTATACAGTCTGCCACTCTCTTTCTCTTGATAGTTGCATTTAGTCCATTCACATTGAGTGTAATTAGTGATAGGTATGAATTGATTGCTGTCATTCTATTGTGGTTTTTTGTCACGTTGTTGATGTTTCCTTAGTCCATTATTTTTCTTTGCTGAGTTCAGTTTGTTGGCTAATGCTTTCTCCCTTTTCTTCTTTTATAGTTGGCTTTGTGTTCATTAAACCCATATGTTTTCCTTCCTTCTGGATTTGTTTAGAACAATTGTTACTTTTCTCTGTGGTTACCTTGGAGTATATTCTTGTCTCTACATTTTTGGAACAGTGCATGCTGCAAAGACATTGTCCTGTTTTCCTCTCCATTTGAGTGTCTGTACCTAGAAGTTTTTTTTCCCTCTGATAGGTCAGTTGCTGTTGTTTTGTGCTGATTGAGTTCCTTGGTTTTTTAAGGTATAATGTTTTATGGTCTTATTTGGAGTATCTATTTCTGATTTGGTTTTAGTGTTGATGACATGTATCCTAGTTTTGTTGATCTTGTAGGTTCTCTGATGGAAGGACTTCCTTAAGCATTTTTTGTACGGTTGGTCTGGTTTTCACAAAATCTCTTAATTTCTGTTTATCTGAGAATGCCTTGATTTCGCCCTCATATTTTATAGATAATTTGGTTGGATATAGGATTCTTGAGGAGCTCTGGTAGCATAGTGCCTAAGGCATTTGACTGCTAACCAGGAGGCTGGAGGTTCAAACCCACCAGCCACTCCTCGGAAGGAAGGTTGGGCAATCCTACTTCTGTAGTGATAACTGCCTCAGAAACCCAAGGAGGGGTCGCTAGGAGTCGGGGCCAACTCAGTGGCAAATAACAACAACAATAGGATTCTTGGTTGGAAGTTCTTTTCCTTCAGTATTTTATATATGCCATCCCATTGCCTTCTTGCCTGCATGGTTTCTGATGAGTAATCAGAGTTCAGCCTAACTGTTTGATTATTATAAGTAACACCGTCCACCACTGGGCAGCTCTCAAAGTTTTTCCTTTGTTTTTGATGTTTTAGAGTTTGATTATAATATGCCTTGGTGTTTTTCCTCTTGGGTTCTATCTTGTGGGGGGTTCTATGAGATTATTGGACAAATATCTTTTCTTCCTTCATGATATAGGGGAAGTTTTCTGTTAGCAGGTCTTCCACAATTTTCTCAGTGGTCTTTTTCGCCTCTTGTTCTTCAATTCCAATGAGTATTATTGCATTGTTTCATCTCATGTCATTGCATATAATTCTTAAATTCTCTTCATTTCTCTTAAATCTTTGTTCTGATTTTTCTTCATACAGGCAAGTGTCCAGGGATTTGTCTTCTAGTTGGGATATGTGTTCTTCAGCCAGTTCTAACCTACTCTTTTGTGCTTCTACTGTGTTGTGTAATTCTGTCATTTTGCTACTCATGCTCTGCATTTCAGTAGACATCTTCTGCATTTTTAACTGCTGTTTTTGTATGAGTTATGATTGTGCATTA
>NW_006922479.1:223795-226160 GCF_000298275.1 Orycteropus afer afer | reverse complement strand
TTGTCTTGTTTTTTTGTTTGATTTGAGGTTGTCTGTTTTTTCCTAGACATATTGAGGTTGTCTTTAACTGTTGGTTACATGTTGATTTGTTTTGTCTTGGTTTTATGGTTTAATATTTTGAAAAGGTGAGGCTGGTGTATTTTATTTTATTATTGATTCAGGTATGCTGGGTCTCTCCACAGTTTTCTTTGTGATGGTGGAATCACTGTGTGGAATGTGGATATGGGTTTCTGTTTGTCGTAAAGAGGGTTTAGAGTTTGAACCGGCAGGTTTTATGTTGGCTGAATATGGTTTCTTCTATTGAATGAGTGAAGTTATTGGTGGAGAAGGTGGGAGCAGAAGAAGGAAAGCTTGCTGTTGCTAGGGTCCATTTCTAGGGCTTTGAGCAGGTTGCTACTGATGACATTGTACTGTTATTTGCAAGCCCGCGGCTCAATTTCAGGAAAGTTTCCTGTTGTTAGGGTGTCACCACTTTCTGCCAGGCTCAGACACATGCAAAGACCTCGCTCCCGAGGTCCATCAGTGCCAAAAAGCCGATCCAAGGCAAATTCCCAGGTCCGTGCTCAGCCACGGATGCTTCTCTCCCCACCCCGCCTGCCCACAGTGCTGGCCTGACCCACCCAGACCACGATCGCCTTGGAAGTTTGTCTGTTAGTCCCCCTACTTGTGGCGCCGAAGATGTGTGCAGTTTCAGGTACGCTGGAGTCGGGGAATGCCTGCTAGTAATCTGTGGTCCTGATATTAGTGATAAAGACAAGCACAGACCTCTCATTGCCACTGAAGCTGACCCAAGCCTATTCAGTGACCCACTGAGAGGGTAGCAAGCTCACCATCCTGGAGCACCAATGAGCTCTCTGCTTGGGTTTCAGTGGTGCTGCATGTGCCCATTTGCACCTAGCTGACCCAACTTATGAATAAAATCAGGTGCTGAAGGCATATCCTTGGGGTGTTTGCTGGTATGTTTGTGTGGTCACTGTTATGCTGATATGGGGTGTGTTCTGCCTTGACTCAGAGAGGTCTCAAGTGGCCATTCTTGCCTGCCAGTCACTCACCCAGGAAAGTCTCTAATGGTCTTTCTTGGCTGCCTGTCCACTTTCTGCCAGGTAGATCTTCCTTAATTTATTTCCCTGTGTCTTTGCTCTAATTCTACTCCTCTATGTTTGATGCACTCTGATTCAGTGAGCTGTTCAGAGCACCAAAATCCCTAATTCAAACTGTTATACCTAGTTTTTCAAGCACTGAGAAGATAGAGGGAAATAGCGTGGTGATTACTGACTAGACTCCATTTTGAATCCCCGAGGATTTTAATTTTCTTTATATTGAAGTGTAATCCATGCTGCAGACTGTAGTCTTAATCTTCATCAGTAAGTGTGTCAAGTCATTTTCACTTTCAGCAAGCAAGGTTGTGTCATCTGCATTCTGCAGATGTTAATGAGTCTTCCTCCATCCTGATTATTTGCTCAGCATACTGATTGAATAAGTATGGTGAAAGGATAAAACCCCTAATGCACACCATTCCTGATTTAAAATCATACAGCACCCCCCTTGTTCTGTTTGAATGACCACCTCCTGGTCTATGTACAGGTTCCTCATGAGCACAATTCTATGTTCCAGAATGTTCTTTTCGATGTTATCCATAATTTATTATGATCCACACAGTTAGATGCTTTTGCGTAGTCAGTAATATGCAAGTAGATATTTTTCTTGTATTTTTTTGCTTTCACCTGAGAGCCATCTGATATTAGCAATGTTATCCCTTGTCCCCATCCTCTTCTAAATCCAGCTTGCATTTCTGGAAGTTTCCTGTCAATATGCTACAACTGCTTTTAAATTATCTTCAGCAAAGTTTTACTTGCATATGATATTAATGATATTATTCAGTAATTTCCATATTCTGTTGGGTCCCCATTCTTTGAAATGGACACAAACATGGATCTCTTCCAGTCAGTTGGCCAAGTGGCTTTCTTACAAATTTCTTGGCATAGACAAGTAAGTGACTCCAGCTCTGCATCCATTTACTGAAATATCTCAAAGAGTATTCCATCAATTCCTGGAGCCTTGTTTTTTTGCCAATTCCTTCAGTGCAGCTTCGACTTCTTCCTTCAATACAAATAGGATCTCGATCACATGCCACCTTCTGAAATAGTTGATCATCAATGCATTCTTTTTGATATAGTGACTCTGTGTATTCCTTCCAGCTTCTTTTGATTCTTCCTGAATCCCTGAAAATTTTGCCCATAGAATCCTTCAATATTGCAACTTGAGTCTTGAATTTTTTATTCAGTTCTTTCAGCATGAGAAATGCTGGATGTGTTCTTCACTTTTGGTTTTCTAGCTCCATGTTTTTGCTCATGTCATTATAATA
>NW_006922479.1:221834-223537 GCF_000298275.1 Orycteropus afer afer | reverse complement strand
TCAAGATCATATTTTGGCTCTTGTGGACTTGTGGACTTGTTTTAATTGTCTTCAGCTTCAACTTGAACTTGCATAGGACCAATTGATGGTCTGATCCACAGTTAGCTCCTGCCCTTGTTTTGGTTGAAGATATTGAGCTTCTCCCTCACCTTTTTGCACAGATGTAGTGATCTGATTCCTGTGTATTCCATCTGGCAAGGTCCACATGCATAACTGCCATTGATGTTGTTGAAAAAGGTATTTGCAATGAATCAGTCGTTGGTCTTGCAAATTTCTATCATGCCATCCCCAGTGTCATTTCTATCATCAAGGCCATTTTCCAAATATTGATGATTCTTCTTTGTTCCTAAATTTCACATCCCATTAACCAGTAATAGTAAATACATCTTGGTTGCATATTTGATCAATTTCAGACTGCAGAAGTTGGTAGCAATCTTCAATTTCTTCTTCTTTGGTGTTAGTGTTTGGTCTGTACATTTGAATAATAGTAGTATTAATTGGTCTTCCTTGTAGGCATATGAATATTATCATATCACTGACAGCATTGTACTTCAGGATATATCTTGAAACATTCTTTTTGACAACGAATGTGACACCATTCCTCTTCAATTGGTCATTCCCAGCATAGTAAGCCATATGATTTTCTGATTCATAATGGCCAAAATCAGTCCATTTCAGCTTACTAATATCTAAGATATCAATCTTTATGTGTTCCATTTCATTTTTGACAACTTTCAATTTTCCTCAATTCGTACTTCATACATTCCACGTTCCAATTATTAATGGATGTTTGCAGCTGTTTCTTCTCATTTTCAGTCTTGCCCCATGACCGAATGGATGTCTCAAAACTTTACTCCATTCACTTCATTAAGGTCAGCAGTACTTGAGGAGGCAACTCTTTCCCATTTGTATTTTGTGTTCCTTCCCACCTGAGGAGCTCATCTTCTGGCATTGTATCAAACCATGTTTCAGGGCTATTCATAAAATTTTCCAGTAATACATCAGATACTGTTTCTCTACTATTCATAAGGTTTTCATTGCCCAATTTTTTTGCAGACGTGGATGGCCTCTTCCTTCTTCTCAGTCTGTCTTAGTATGGAAGCTCCACTGAATCCTGTCCACCATGAGTAATCCTGTAGGTATTTGAAATACCAGTGGCATAGCCTCCAGCCTCATAGCAACACTCAAGCCACCACAGTATGACAAACTGAGAGACGAGTGGTGGAAAAAAATGTTTGGGATGGTGTAAATGGGGGCATTGGTGGTACAGTGATAGAATTTTTGACTTCTATACAGGAGATGTGACCAATACACCTTAAGAGCAGCCTCTACCCATGTGTCATCAGAGACTTGAATGTTGCTATGATGCTGCACAGGTTTCAGTGGAGCTTCCAGACTAAGATGGACTAAGAAGTGATCTGCTTCCAAAAATCAGCCAATGAAAACCTTATGAATCACAGTGGTTTGATCTCATTGTACATGGGTTCACCATGAACCAGTGTCAACTCCATGACAGCTAACAACAATGGGAAAATAGACAAACCTCCAAATTTTAGTGACTTATTACAATACAAGTTTATTTCTCACTCACAGCAAGTTCCTGGCTTAAGGCTTACCTCCAACACAGACTCAAAGATCCAAGTTCATGTAATCCTGTGGTGCTACCATTTTCAACACACAGCCTATAAGGTCAGTATGGAATA
>NW_006922479.1:215459-220919 GCF_000298275.1 Orycteropus afer afer | reverse complement strand
ATCCATCTTGTTAAGGGCCTTCCCCTTTTTTGTTGACCCTCCACTTTACCAAACATGATATCCTTTTCCAGACTATGGTCCCTGCTGAGAACATGACCAAAGTAGGTGAGATTCTTGCTTCCAAGAAGCATTCAGGCTGAACTTCTTCCAGGACAGATTTGTTAGTTCTTCTGGCATTCCATGGTACTTTCAGTACTCTTTGCCAACACCACAACTCAAAGGCATCAACTCTTCTTCAGTCTTCCTTATTCATTGTCCAGTTCTCACATGCATATGAGGCAACTGAAAATACCATAGCTTGGGTTACGTGTACCTTAGTCTTCAAGGAGACATCTCTGCTCTTCATTATTTGAAAGAGGTCTTTTGCAACAGATTTGCCCAATGCAATACACCATCTGATGACTTGACTTCTACTTCCTTTGGTGTTGATTGTAGAACCAAGTAATATGAAGTCTTTGACAATTTAAATCTTTTTTCCATTTATTGTGATGCTGCTTATTAGTCCAGTTGTGAGGACTTTTGTTTTCTTTATGTTGAGGTGTAATCCATACTGCAGACTGTAGTCTAATATTCACCAGCAAGTGCTTCAAGTCATCTTCACTTTCAGCGAGCAAAGTTGTGTCGTCTGCATAAAGTAGGTTGTTAATGAGTCTTCCTCCAATCCTGATGCCATGTTCTTCACACAGTCCAGCTTCTTGGATTATTTGCTTAGCATACAGATTGAATAAGTATGGTGAAAGAATACAACCCTGACACATTCCCTTGATTTAAACCATGTGGTATCCTCTTCTTCCATTCAAAAAACAGCCTCCTGGTCTGTGTACAGGTTCCTCATGAGTACCATTAATTGTTCTGGAATTCTCATTCTTCTCAATGTTACTCATAATTTGTTACGATCCATACAATTGAATGCTTTTGCATAATCAATAAAAGACAAGTAAATATTTTTCTGATATTCTTTGCTTTCAGCCAAAATCCATCTCACATCAGCAGTGATATCCCTTGTTCCACGTCCTCTTCTAAATTCAGCTTGCATTTCTGGAAGTTCTCTCTCAATATACTGCTGCAACTATTTTTGAATTATCTTCAGTAAGATTTTACTTATGTGTGACATTAATGATATTGTTCGATAATGTCCACATTCTGTGGGATCACCTTTCTTTGGAGTGGTTACAAATATGGATCTTTTCCAGTCAGTTGGCCAGGTAGCTGTCTTCCAAATCTCTTGGCATAGCCGAGTGAGTGCCTCCAGCGGTGCATCCATTTGTTGAAACATCTCAATGGGTATTCTGTCAATTCCTGGAGCCTTGTTCTTTGCCAGTTCCTTCAGTGCAGCTTCAACTTCTTCCTTTAATACCATTGGCTCTTGATCATATGCTACCCCCTGAAATGGATGAACATCAATTAATTCTTTTTGGTACAGGGACTCTGTGTATTACTTCCATCTTCCTTTGACGTTTCCTGCATCGTTCAATATATTGTCCATAGAATCTTTCAATATTGCAACTCAAGGCTTATTATTTATTTATTTTCAGTTCTTTCAGTGTAAGATGCCAAGTGTTTTCTTCCCTTTTGGTTTTCCAACTGCATGTCTTTGCACATTTCATTATAATTGACTTTGTCTTCTCAAGCTGCTCTTTGAAATCTTCAGTTCAGCTATTTTATCTTGTCATTTCTTCCATTTGATTTAGCTACTCTCCATTCAAGGGAAAATTTCAGAGTCTCTTCTGACATGAGTTCTGGCCTTTCCTTCCTTTCCTGTCTTTTTAATGACCTTTTGCTTTCTTCTTGGATGATGTTCTTGATGTCATCCAACAATTCCTCTGGTTTTCAGTCATTGGTATTCAATGCATCAAATCCACTCTTTAGATGGTTTCTAAATTCAGAAGGAATATAAACAAGGTCATATTTTGGCTCTCAAGGACCTGTTTTAATTGTCTTCAGCTTCAACTTGAACTTGCATACGAGCAGTTGATGGTCTGTTCCACAATCAGATCCTGCCCTTGTTTTGGCTGAAGACATTGAGCTTTTCCATTGCCTCTTGTCACAGATGTAGTCAATCTGATTTCTGTGTACTCCATCTGGTGAAGTCCACATGTATAGCCACTGTTTGTGTTGTTGAAAATAGGTATTTGCAATGAATAAGTCATTGGTCTTGCAAAATTCTATCATGCAATCTCCAGCATTATTTCTATCACCAAGGCCATATTTTCCAATGATTGGTCACTCTTTTTTGTTTCCAACTTTTGCCTTCCAATCACCAATAACAATCAGCACATCTTGATTGCATGTTTGGTCAATTTCAGTCTGCAGAAGTTGGTAAAAATCTTCAATTTCCTCATCTTTGGCTTTGGTTGTTGGTGCATAAATTTGAATAATAATAGTATTAACTGGTCTTCCTTGTAGGTGAATGGATATTAGCCTATCACTGACAGCATTGTACTTCAGGATAGATCTTGATACATTCTTTGAGATGATGAATGTCATGCCATTCCTCTCCAAATTTTCATTCCTGGCATAGTAGATCATATGATTGTCTTATTCAAAATAGCCAAAAGCAGTTCATTTCAGCTCACTAATGCCTAGGATATCTATCTTTATGGGTTCCATTTCGTTTCTGACAATTTCCAATTTTCCTAGATTCATACTTCATACATTTCATGTTACAATTATTAATGGATGTCTGCAGCTGTTTCTTCTCATCTTGAGTCATGTCACATCAGTAAATGGAGGTCCCAAAAATTTTACTCCACCTACATCATTAAGGTTGGCTCTACTCTGAGGAGACAGCCTTTCCCCAGTCAAATTTTGAGTGCCTTCTGACCTGAGGGGCTCACCTTCTGGCACTATATTGGACAATATTTCAGCTATTCATAAAATTTTCCAATAATATAGCAGACATTGTTTCACTGCTATTCATAAGGTTTTCATTCACCAATTCTTTGAGAAGTGGGTGGCCTCTTTCTTCTTCAGAGTCTGCCTTTGGTTGGAAGCTCTGGTGAAACCTGTCCACCATGGGTAACCCTGCTGGCATGTGAAAAACCTGTGGGATAACCTCCAGCCTCACAGCCACACACAAGTCACAATAGTATAAAAAACTGACAGACAAGTTCCTCTCCCTTAGCTGTTCCAAACCACTCCGCTCACTTCCTGGTCTCTCTCAGCCATTCTCCCTCAGACCCCAGCCACAAGGAACTCTCACAATATACCAACTGTATCTTCAAAGCCAATAGACACACATATCTCTGATGTTTCACCTTCTTTTTAAGGCTCACCTATTAGACCAGGCCCACCCCAGGTAATCTACTTTTTTATTAGCTCCAAGTTAACTGATTAGTAACCTAGTCACAGGAGTGATATTTCATCACACCCACACTCAAAGTGAGAGTTATATAAGACTGTAGGTCATTGGGGGTCATCTTAGAAGTCTCCCTATCCCAGAAGTTATGTTCTATGAAAGATTTAGATTTAAAAATAGGCCTATTAAAATGAATCAGTCCTGTGGTTTGATATTTTTACATTAAGCAATCTTTGCATATTTAGTAAATATGTATTTGCAAAGTTTAAGAAAGTTTGTATAATTTGGCTAACAAATCAGCCTTGTAATTTCCATTTAAAATGATGCTTGAACAATTGCCTTAGGCAGGTGCATTAAGTTGAAATCATTCTAGAATTTTAAAGTTTAAAAGCAATTAAGATGGAGCCCTTTTCACAGTTACAATAAGAGATTCCAAGGAGCTCTCATGGTTCAGTGGTTAAGGCATCAAGTTGTTATCCAAAAAGTCAGAGATTTGGATCCTCTAGCCACTCCATGGGAGAAAGATAAGGCAGTCTGCTTCCGTAAAGGTTTATAGCCTTGAAAAACTATGGGGCAGTTCTACTCTCCTCTAAAGGGTCACTATGAGTTCAAATTGACTCAATGGCATTGAGGTATAATAGAGTCCATGTCTGTGCTCTTTATAAGGTTGTATTTTCTGATTTCGAGGCATACTATGTCTGACTTTTTCCATCCACTCACAGAAATCTGTAATCCTCACTGAGGTTATATATAATTTCCTCATTCTTAACTAGATTCTACATTTTTAAATCTGCTTTTCTCATAGTATCTGATATCCATTTTCTGGTACTATAAGATAAATGAGTCACTGTATAAGTAATTTAATAAGACCATAAATACAAATATCCAGGCTATATGATGCAAGGTATTTTAGTCTGTCTTCCCCTGCCCAGTGCTAAAATCCCCAACAACATAACTACAAAAGCAAATGATAGTTAATTCCAAATTTTTAATAACACAGTTTAGTTTGACAGAGAGTGGAGAAAGAAGAGGGCACGTTCCAGAGGCCCATCTGCCTGTTGGATGTAGCTGAATGTTTCCCTCCCTCCAAGGGCGATTTTCACCATCCATCTGTCAGTTTGTCATACTATAGTGGCTTATGTGTTGCTGTGATGACAGAAGCTATGCACCAGTATTTCAAATACCAACAAGGTCACTCATGTGGAAAAGTTTCAGCAAAGCTTCCAGACTAAGACAGACTAGGAAGAAAGGCCTGGTAATCTACTTTCAAAATTTATCCAATGAAACCCTTATGGATAACAACAGAACACTGTGATGAAAAATGAGTCCTCTACATTGGAAGGCATGGAAGGAAGATGGGCAACCTACTTCTGTAAAGATTTACCACCTCAGAAACCCATTAGGGGTTTCTATAAGTCGGAATTGACTCGATGGTTGTTGCTGTTGTTGTTAGGTGCCGTCGAGTCACTTCTGACTCATAGTGACCTCATGCACAGCAGAACGAAACACCACCCGATCCCACACCAGCTCCATGATCCCTGCTATACTTGAGCCCAGTGTTGCAGCCACTGTGTCAATCCATCTCGTTGAAGGCCTTCCCCTCTTTTGGTGACCCTCCACCTTACCAAGCATGACATCCTTCTCCAGGGAATGGTCCCCTCTGACAACATGACCAAAGTAGGTGAGATGAAGCCTGGCCATCCTTGCTTCCAAGGAACATCTTGGCTGCACATCCTCCAGGACAGATCTGTTAGTTCTTTTGGCAGTCCATGGCACCTTCAGCATTCTTTGACAGCACCAAACTCAAAAGCATCAACTCTTCTTCGGTCTTCCTTATTCATTGTCCAGCTCTCATATGCATACGAGGCGATTGGAAATATCATGGCCTGTGTCAGGCGCACCTTAGTCCTCAAGGAGACATCCTTGCTCCTCAGCACTTGAAAGAGTCCCTTCGCAGCTGACCTACCCAATACTACACGTCATCTAATGTCCTGACTGCTGCTTCCATTAGCATCAATTGTAGAACCAAGCAACATGAATTCTTTGACAACTTCAATCTTTTCTCCATTTATCGTGATGCTGCTTATTGGTCCAGTTGTGAGGATTTTTGTCTTCTTTATATTGAGATGTAATCCATACTGCAGACTATGTTCCTCAATCTT
>NW_006922479.1:212019-214995 GCF_000298275.1 Orycteropus afer afer | reverse complement strand
TTGTTGTTGTTGTTTTAGTTTATGTTTGACAGCACTCAAAATGCACAGTGATGGCAACAAGGGACTCAAGCATAGCAACAGTTGTGAAAATGGTGTTTTGTTCTGTTGTATATGTGGTTGCCATGAGTCAGAGCCGATTTGATGACAACAGGGCAAATTGCCTAGTAACATTTCTGTGTGGGCACTTATTTGGCACCACAGCTGGGACCATGTACATTGTGCTTTGGGCACAGAATGTAAAGAAGCATTTACTTTCAGGCACGTCTTGGGGAAGGTGCCCCAACTTCCCAATTTCTTCACAGTGCAAGTACAAGGTCAACACCTGAGAGTGAGGTCCCCTACCTTTTGCACCCTATGTGTCTTGCTTGTTTTATCATTGTCCTGGCCCTGTTGAGATCTCAAAAGCCCTCTGAGGTTAACCTGTTTACCGAACATTTTCAAAAGATCAGGTAAAGGCCACTCTCCCTCTTTCAGTGAGAGTTCTCACTGGAACTGGTTTTCTTTTCACAGGAGGCCACGCCTGGAAAATTCAATGCCCTTAACCCAGTATTGCCTCACATTTCAAAGCAGCACCAAACTCCCTCTCACCAGGCTCATGTCTACCATATCAAATTCATTTTTTTAAGTTGGAAAATTCAGATCCACAAAACAATATTTACAAAAAATTACCTTTAATCCACCATCCAGAAATAACTACCTTCACATTTTGAAGAATGACCTTCAGACTTTTTAATGTATAGATATACTTTTTCCTTGTGCTGTCAAGTCAATTCTGACTTATAGAGATCCTATAATACAAAGCAGAACTGCCTCTTAGGGTTTTCTAAACTGTAATCATTACAGGGGCAGATCATCAACTCTGTTTTCCTTCAGAGTGGCTGGTGGATTTGAACCACCAACCTTTTGGTTAGCAGGCAAGCCCATAACCATTGCAACACCAGGTCTCTGACATATTGATCAAGGTCTCTTTTTTAAAAAATTGTAATTTGGATGAAAGTTTAGACGGCAAATTGGTTTTCCATTCAGCAATTCACACACATTTGATTTTGTGACATTCATTGCAATCCCCACAGTGTGACAGCACTTTTCCCACTTTTTCACTGTGTTTACAGTTTCCCTTCTTTCTTCTTTCTTTTCACTTCCTGCCTTCTTAGCTTTATCTCTGAGCAAATGCTACCTTTTGATCTTGTGTGGCTGATTTTTCTAATGATCATTCTAATACTTTCCTGGTATTATTGCCCACCTTAGAAGCCTGTCTGTCGTTCGGCTGAAAGTTGAGTCATGGAGGTTTGAGTTCATTTCCTGGCCTGAAAAGTGTCTAAGGTCCATAGTATCGGGTTCCACCAGTCTCTGTCAGACAAGAAAGTCTGGTCTTTTTTATGATTTTGAGTGTTGTTCCACATTTTTCTCCCACTCTATTTAGGATCTTCTATTGTCATCTCTTTTAGAGCCATCAGCAGTGGTAGCCAGAGACCATCTAGTTCTTCTGTTCTCAGTGTCATGGAGGTTGGTATTCACATTGTCATTAGTGCTTTGGACTAATTCTTTCCTTGAGTCTCTGATTTTCTTTACTCTTCTCTGCCTGGTTGGGAAGATATCAATAGTTGCACCTTAGATGGCCACTCACAAGCTTTTAAGACCCTAGTCACTACTCATCAAAGTAGGGTGTAAAACATTGTCTTTGTGGACTATATTATGCCAATTACCTTATGTTTCCCAACATTATGGTCCTGAGCCCCCATGCCCAGTGACTCATTCCTTCAAGGTGTTTGGTTGACTAAGATTTCATAACTTTGCCCCCTGTATGCTCTACCATATTCATGGATATATTTGCAACACATAAAAATACATATGTAGAGATATCTTCTGTCAAACCTGTATATATATTCATGGGACTAGTGCCATTCACCTTCCTACCCCTGTTCAGCTTGAGTGTCCATTCATAGATTATTATTATTACTATTATTGGAATTTAACTCTTGTGCTTCTCCCTGTGTTCTCCTCTATCTTGATCATTTGGTTCTGATCTCCCCTTTATTGTATATTGCCTTCCCCTTCACTAAAGTAGGAGCTTGATGGCATAGTGCCTATGGCATTTGACTACTAACCAGTAGGCTGGTCATTCAAACCCACCAGCCACTCCTCAGAAGGAAGATTGGACAATCTACTTCTGTAGTGATACCGCCATGGAAACTCAAGGAGGGGTGGCTATGAGTTGGATCCAACTCGATGTCAATGAGTTTGGATTTTTGTTCTTCACTGAAGAGTTAATACTTTTCTACCCTCTAGTTAGTGATTTACCACCTTTCCCTCCCACCCCTGGTAACCTTCAAAGAATGATTCCTTCTGTGTGTAAATCTCTTCTTGACTTTTGCTAGGAGTGTTCACATAAGATATTTGACCTTTTGTGATTGACTGGTTTCACTCAGTATAATGCCCTGTAGGTTGATCCGTGTTACGAGGTTCTTCACAAATTGATCATTGCATAGTATTCCATTGTGTGTATGTACCACAGTTTGCTTATCCATTCATCCATTCATGGGCACATAGATGGTTTCCATCTTCTTGCTACTGTAAATAATGCTGCAATGAACATGAGTGTGCATATATCTGTATCATGGCTCTTATTTCTCTAGAATATATACTCTGGTAGTTAAGGTTATGAGTCAATTTGGCTGGGCTTGGTTTTGAGTAGTTGGGCAGGTAGTTGTAGTTATTCTCCATGATGAGACTGGTAATCAACTCCATGATGGAATCTGCAGTGAGCAGCTGAGTAGCTGCCTTAAGGACGTGGTCTGCTTCCAGTATATAAGAAAAAGCTTTGAGAAAGATCTCTGAGCTTTTTGGCATGCTTGAATCCTGTATTTAGCTCAGTCTTCATTCAGTAGCCTGCCATGTTGCTTGCCAATCTTGGGACTGTTTCTGTAGTGCTATATGTGTGTGTGTGTGTGTGTGTGTAACCTGTATATGTGTGTG
>NW_006922479.1:201324-211646 GCF_000298275.1 Orycteropus afer afer | reverse complement strand
ATAGATATAGATATATATCTTGTGAATTCCTTATCAGATGCTTTACTGCTTGTTCTTCCTTGGGGAGATCTCCTGATTCTTTATCTTGGGCACGTGTTTCTACTATTTTGTTCTTTCTTTTTTTTAATTTGAAATTGTCTGTTGTTTCCAAGACATTTTGAAGTTGTTGTCTTTATTTGTTAGATATGTACTGTTTTGTTTCACCCTGGTTTTATTTTTTACTATATCTGAAAGTGTGGAGCAGGTGTACTTCTTTGGTTGTTAACTTGGCTATACTGGGTCACTCTCCAACTTTCTCTGTGTTGGTGGAATCACTGGTGGGGATGTGAGTGCAGGTTCATTGTGAAGAGAATTTGCAATTGGTACAAGCAGGAATTGTCTACCATCAGTCATTGATCTTGTGGTACATGAGCTATTGGTGTTATTTGTCAGTTGGGTGAGGTGGTCAGGGTAGTAGCCCATTGGACGAGGCAGGGGGAATAAAAAAGAAAGAAAACAAAAAGCCAAGGATAAGAAGGAGAGATAAAGATACAGCAAAAATAGATGACAAGAAATAGGGGGAAAGAAAAAAAGAATATAAGAAAAAGAAAACAAAAGTGGGTGGCTGGGAGGGATGAAGTTTTGGCAAAAAATGAAAGAAAATGAGCAGGCAGTGGGGCAAATGACCAGATATAAAGGAAGAAAAATAGAG
Source organism: Orycteropus afer afer (assembly GCF_000298275.1). NCBI lineage: Eukaryota > Metazoa > Chordata > Mammalia > Tubulidentata > Orycteropodidae > Orycteropus > Orycteropus afer. Next base: position 210,955 of record NW_006922479.1, on the reverse strand, counting down.
CAAAAGTATAATAGGAAAATTAAGGAAGGATAAGGTATTTGAGGAGGGGTCCTTCCACTTATGTTCAGCCGAGGCCCTGGGTACTGGCCACTGTGGAAGAATCTGCTCATTCACTGGAGCATCTGTGTAGGATAAAGGAGATCAGCACAAGAAGCAGTTCCCAAGGGAGAAAGCCAGAGGCTGTTTTCTGTGCTTCCAAAAAACCAAACTCACTGCCATGGAGTCAATTCCGACTCATAGTGACCCCTCCTTGGGTTTCCGAGGCGGTATCTCTATGGAAGTAGCTTGCCCAATCTTCCTTCCCAAGAGTGGCTGGTGGGTTTGAACCACCAACCTTCTGGTTAGCAGCCAAATGCCTTTAGCCAGTTTTGCAGGTGCAGAAAGGACAGTCACAGCCCCTGGCTCCATCTGGAGCAGTTTGCCAATGATGATGCCCAGTTGTCAATCAAAGTTTGGCAGTTCAAACTTGCCAGCTGCCCCAAAGGACAAGGGGCCTCCCTCCTTTGTGTGGATCCACAAGTTGCAAAATCGCGGGCCCCAGTTCCACTCTGTACTAAAAAGTGTTGCTAAGAGTTGGACTCTAGCCCACTGTCGTGTGTCCAATTTGGGGTTCTGTTTATTGGGAGAGAGTTTCTCTTCCCTTTTCCCCACTCCCTTCCATACTCTGCAGCAGCTTAAACTAAGGGAGTCCTGTTCTGTTTCCCAGTATGATCTTCACCCCCACTCGTGACCCCATTCACCTTGAAATACTCCCAGTGTGACTATTCTGTGTCTTTAATGCCTGGGTGTTCTGTGATTTTTTTTTTCTTTCTCCTCCTAGGCCTCTTCTATATTTCTAATGACTTCCCTTCAGCTCTGCCTACTGGGTGCCCCCCCCAGTGGCTTAACCAGTTCCCTTTCATCTCCTTCAGTGGTTCTAATACTTTATCTTCTCATTAGCAATATGTACTAAAATCCTCAAAGTGTGCAAGCCCTTTAACCAAAACTGTGCAAATGAAATAATTAAGCATAAGTGCAAAAATCTAACTCCAAAAATGATTTTCATAACAGAAAAATTGCAAATAATCTAAATTTCCAACAATATGCTCATAACTCCAGAATCACTATTTGCATCTGCTTTACTGAGCTTCTCAAAATCTCTGTTGATAGAGGGATCTAGCGTGAGATCTATTAGTAGGATGCCATCTTCCCAGCCTAAAAAGTACTTTGACTCTTGACTCAGATCTTAAAAGCTTGCAATGGCCATCTAAGATGCAACTCTTGGTCTCTCCTTGTCCAGAGCAAAGAAGCGTGAAGAAAATAAAAAGCACATGGAAACAGTTAGTCCAAAGGATTAATGGACTATGAGCACCCTAGCCTACGTAACTTAGAGACCAGAAGAATTAGATGGTTCCCAGCTACCAATGCCAACCACTGGGAGAGAGATCAAAATTGGACAGCCTTGATAGAGTGAGAGAAAAAATATGGAACTAAATTTAAAAACACAAAAAAGACCATGCTTACTGCTTGAATACAGATGGATGGAATCCCCAAAACTTTGGCTCCAAGTCATCCTTCAGGCCTGGCACTGAACATGGTCTCGTGGCTTAACTCTCAGCCAAATAATAACCTATGAGCCCAACAATTACACCAGGGAGATGAACTCCTTAGAAAAATCAACCATAGGAGACCAGAAGGGCAGCATTTGCACGGGGAGAAAGGTAGGGAGGAAGGAATGCATATACAAGAAAGACACAGGGAAATGGTAAGCACAGGGAGCAAGTGGGAGTGGACCTGTTACACTGCAGGGAATGTAATTCAGTGTCCCAAAACAAATTGTATGTTAACTATTGAATGTAAAGTGAATCTGCTTTGTAAAATTTCACCCAAATCACAATGAAAATTTAAAAAAGAAAAACTTTGACTCTTAAAAAAAAAGACAATATCTCTTTAAAGGGCTACATAATATTCCACTGTATGACCTATATCATACTTTATTTTCTTAATCTTATGAGCATATTGTTGGAAATTTAATTATTTGCAATTTTTCTGTTATAAATACCATCCTTGGAGTTAGATTTTTGCACTTATCCTTAATTACTTCCTTTGTGTAGTTTTGGTCAAAGGGCTTGAACATTTTGAGGATTTTAGTACATATTGCCAAATTTGCCTCCAGAAAGGTTAAACCTATTTTCATCTTGATCTTCTGGAATACTAATGACAGTCAAGAAAATAGTAAGAATTGAGTATTTCAGTGTCTGGACTCAACTTATTTTGATTTCATATACATGGTCTCATTAAGTTTTCAACAGTCCTAAGGTGTTGTTGTTGTTATTTGCCGTTGAGTCAGACCCAACTCATAACGACCCCCCCCCTTGGGTTTCCAAGGTGGTATCACTATGGAAGTAGATTGCCCAACCTTCTTTCTGAGGAGTGGCTGGTGGGTTTGAACCACCAACCTTCTGGTTAGCAGTCAAGTGCCTTAGGCACTACACTACCAGAGCTCCTAAGGTAAGAGGTGTTATTCCCATTTGGCAGATGAGAAATATGAGGCTCAGAAAGGTTAATGTTCCCAAGGTCATACAGCTGGAAAACCACAACATCAGTATTAGAGTCCAGTTTAACTGACTCCACCACTCATGCTCTTAACCATTACACAAAAGCTGTACCAAAGGTCATGAGGCCACAGGGCCATCATATTACATAGCCAGACATTCTCCATCACTTGGAGAAGTTTGGGTACCATCTTCAGCACCTGTAAACAGCATCAATTAACCCAAGAGCCCCTTCAATGGTCTAACATTCATAGGGCAAACTTTGTCAAGCAAGGGCAGGTATCTACCCCAAGAGTCTTCTCTCCAAAACCAAACCAAGCCCAATGCCATCAAGTCAATTCCACTCATAGTGACCATATAGGACAGAGTATAAATTCCCCATAGAGTTTCCAGGTCTTTAAATCTGTATGGATGCAAAATGCTTCATCTTTCTCTGGAGGAGCATCTGGTGGGTTTGAACAACACAGCTTGTGGTTACCAGCCAAATGGCTTAACCACTGCACCACTAGAGCTCCTTAGAGTCTCTCTCATCATCACTAAAAGGAGAAGAACTTCAGGCCAACTTATGTTCCTGTTTTTTGAAAAAGAAACCTGAGGCTTCTATCAATACTACTTATTGGAAATAAGCAGCCATACCATTGCTAGTTCTGGTTCTCCATTTTCCATGCCCCAATGCAATTCAAACATTCTCCATATTTCTGTGGTTTCAGGGTCGCCCACATAATGAAGTTGGAAAGCACAACTCCTTCTGACAGTCTTATTTTGAATCAAAATGTGAAGCCAGATTTGGGGCAGAGATGAATAAATGAAGAAAACCAGCAGAATTTTGTGTCCTGTCCTGTCCAATGACAGCACCTAGTGAGCTACCACATCTGAGATTAAAACATATGAACAAAATTCCCAAAAGGAACATTCTCCTGTCCCAATACTTGAACTTCTTGCAGTTCAATGATGTTCTGACATTAAATAAATATGACGTACCTGGGCAGGTTGTTCTGGGACTGACACTTTCTCTTGCTGATTTTAGAAGGGCCTCAGAGGCCCTTAGGCACAGTTGCTGAGAAATTCAAATTTTAAGTACAAATTGTGTCTTACAATTGGCAGACAAGAAAGTTAGAACATGAATCTATTTTAGGAAATAAGGCTCCAGCTTTTGGTTTCATGCAAGTGGTGATAGCTGCTGCTTTTGGAATTCAGACTATAGCTGAGCTGTGAATCCAGCTTCATGATTTGGAGGATCAGCTGGCAGACAGTCCAGGAGTCATATAGAATGGCAAATATGTATGACTCCACATAGAAAAGAAAGTCTGGGAAACCACTCGGATTTGACCCTGCCTTACATAATGGTGATGCAATTGTATGTAACCTAAGCATTCTGATTACCTCTTCATGCCCAGGGAACCATTAATAGCTCTGGTGAATGGCGTATCCACAACTCTACTTCTGTCAAATAGACACAACTTTAGTTTGCTTGGTTAACACATACAGCTGCTAACCAAAAGGTCTGATGTTCAAATCCACTCAAAGCCACCTTGGAAGAAAGTCCTGGCAATCTACTTCCAAAAATTCAGCCACTAAAAGCCCTATGGAACACAATTCCACCCTGACACGTGGAGTCACCCAGAGTTGGAATCAACTCCATGGCTTGTGATAACTTTTTTTTTTTTTTTAGTTTGCATAAAGGGAAAACAAATACAAAATGGAAAGTTTCAACAATAGAAATAATAGCAGGCAACATTTACTAAGAGATTAACATGAGAAGGGTACATTACTAAGTGCTTTTCATGTGTAATTAACCTTTACAGCAAGGATCTCATGAAGTAGCTAGGATTCTTATCACTATTTTACAAATGAAGAAATAAATTTAGAAAAAGCTATGACTTACCTAGGGCCCCACAACTGGTAAGTGAAGGATAAAGGTCCCAATGCTTTCTCTCTGAAACCCTGCACTAAACTGCTACTCAAACATATTTACTTGAACATATAGCAATATATATAAGATATAAAATATAATGATTATACATAATAATCATAAAATGTAATGTTGAATTTATAAAATTGAATTGCATGTAAAAATTACTGGAACTTATGAAACTAAAAAAAATATGTGAAATGTTTTTAAGTAATAAACTAACTGTTTCTAAAAGTGGAAAATTTCTAAGAATTCAGTTTTCAGTTCTAATCTGCTAAATGGAGGTTTTTGCTTCCTTCAGTTGCCCACAGAGGAAACCACATAGTCCTTGTTTTCAGGGCAGGGGTTATGTGCTAAGGAAAAGGGAAGGTAACAAATATTTGCTAAGTGCTTCTTACCTGCCAGGAAGCTTACAGATATATATACTCTTTTTGGTAGACTTCATAAATAAGGCTAAGTATCATTACTTTCATTTTATAGAGGAAGTCCCTGAGGCTGCTGAGTCCAGACTCCAGTAGTAAGTGGGCAGGCGGACTTCAGACCATTTCTGCTGTGCTCCACACTCTGGACCAAAGAAGGCATTTTTGAGGGCTATGACACTCAAGTATGGAGTTTCTTTCCTCTATGAGAGAAAGCTTCACTTGGAGAGATATTTACTGCCAATTTTTCACTCTTTCTCTTGTCTCACAACCTCCTTTCTATTCTCCTCTCATTTTGTGTCCCCTTTGTGTCCATAAGGAGCTCCTGGATGGTACAAAATGTTCAGCTCTGGGTAGTAACCAAAAGATTAGTGGTCTGAACCCACTCAGGGGTGACTCAGAAGAAAGGCCTTACCTATCTGCTTCTAAAAGTCCACAGTCTTGAAAATTCTATGGAGCACTCATCTACTCTGACACACAAGAGATCGCCATGAGTCGGAATCTATTCAACAGCAACTGGTTTTATTTTGATCCATCTTCTTTTACTTCAGCAGTAATTATGCCATCAATTCCAAGAAAAGGTTTGTGTCCAGCACTTGCCTCTGAAAGAAGAGCCACTATTTTAGTCTTAAATGTGGGGGACATCTTGGTAATCATGGAGTGAGGGAGAAAAACAGAAATTGAGTGGATCTTACAGAATACTTTAAAATTGAGATGGTCGTTAAGAAAAGACATTCAGACTCAAAGTATCAGCACATAGATCACTTATTAATTACAAAAGTATCTTTACAATGGAAAAATCTGGCAGATATCACCTTAGCTCTGATCTTTACCCATGATGGGACAAACAGAGATCATTTGCTCCTTGATGGGAAGAAGTACTAAGAAGGACATGATGCCATCTATGTTGAAGTCTTACTAAAAATTTTTAATCCAGATTGGATTATGATGAAACACAAATCCAGATTCTGGGATATTTTATAAGACAACTGGCCTGTACTCCTAAAAAACCTTCAGGAAAAAAAGGAAAAAAAAAAAAAAACAGCTGGAGACCTCTTCTACAATAAAGGAGGATAAAGAGAAGTGACAACTAAATGCAATGTGGGATCCTTAACTGGATGCTGAGATTTTTTTAAAAAAAGCCATAAAGGGTATTATTAGAATTATTAGATAAAGTCACTATCAAATATAGAAATTTGGACATGGAGATATAGAGACATAGATGTAGAAATTGATATTTGCATTAAATTTCTTGAATGTGATAGCAGTGCACTGATTATGTAGGAGAATGTCCTTTTCTTAGGAAATATTCTTTGAGGATTTTATGGAAAAATGACATGTGTACAACTAACACTCAATAAGTGTAACAAATATTAACAATCGGTGAATCTATTTGAAGGTGTGCATCCAAGTACTTACAAAATTATTGTTGCAACTTTTCTGTTATTCTGACAATGTTCCAAATGCTTTGGGGCTAAAGACTTACATAAAAACTAAAGGAGTAGAGATTTTAGAAGACAGTGGTGCTTACCTTTAGATCCTGTGCCCCCCAGTGTACTGTGAGCTTCTTCTGGAAAGTGACTTTAACCTGCATTATGCAAATATACAGCTGCAAAAAAAAAAAAAATCACTGCTGTCAAGTCGAATCTGACTCATAGCAACCCCTCCTTGGGTTTCCGAGGCAGTATCACTATGGAAGTAGATTGCTCAACTTTCCGCTGCAGTTACTATTAATTTAGAATCTCTTCTACATGTTCCTCTTACATGGCCATTTCTGTATGTGTTTTTTCATGACTCTTCTTCATTTTCTGCAAGGAACTATCTCTACCCACACCCATGTTATCCAAGGCCTTTGGGATGTAAGCAAAGCATCCTACTGCCTTCTACTCCTCCCAAACCCAAGTGCACATGACAAAAACTGTTGCAGCAATAAGGACTTTGCTCAGAGAAAATAAGAGATTTGGAAAACTATGTCCTCAACCAAACATCTATCTCCAGAAGTTTGCTTAAATGAATCCCTTGATGTGGCAAAAGGGAAGGACACATCATATCTGTTAATCTAAATGTTATTCAAATGCTAGGACCTTCATAACCAGCATTGCCATACAGAGAACTCAAGGCACACACTACCTACCCCAGGAGCACATCCCTGTGTGTTCTCTTTACCAACTGGTGCCAACCATCTTGGGGGCATCTGACAAGAGAATTATTTTCAGGAAGGGCTTCTGAGGTCTTTGGTACTTAAACTAAGGAGTAAAAGAAGCATGTGTTTCATTGTGTTCTGTGTGGGGCCATGCTGAGACTTGACTGGGTCTCTCTAGAAATGGGATAGAGACAAATGGAGTATCCCTGAGCCTAAGGGCCTAAATCAGGAAAGGTTTACCTCCTGTTTCTACTCCAGCTAGTTGAGGAGGCCATCTGGAGCCTAAGCCTAGAGTCATATAGCAATGACAAGTTCATCAGATACAACTCTCTGGGAAAAGTTTGGAGAGAGGAGAGATGAAAGAAAAGATGATTTCTTTAAAATGGTTAGGACTGCCTTTTCAAAAGCATTAACAGCAAGAGAGGCTAGCACCAGAGAGAAGCCAGCAGAGCTAGCCACAAGGCAATGAAGAGTCCTGCCCCATGAGAACCACATAACCACATGGGACCCACTGGAATATGCTTTGGGGAATGTTGCTACAAGCCCAGCACCAAGAATTGAATAATCAGCTGTCTGACTTGCCATATCTGCATGTGAGTCCAATAACTAAAGTGTGAGAGCCACCATGGAACCAGGATGATGTCCCCCAATATAAAAGATTACCCAAAATTTATGGCCAAATAGTGGCCTTGTTGCCAATTTCCATCATCATGATGGAGTTCAGAGCCCAGGTCAGCTGATGTCCAGGAGAGCAAATTCCACTCCTAGGCATCTACTCAAAAGAAATGAAGATGTATGTCCACACAAAAACTTGTATGAGCTCTGGTGGCATAGTGCCTAAGGCACTGACTGCTAACCAGAAGACTGGCAGTTCAAACCCACTAGGCACTCCGGGGGAGGAACGTTGGGCAATCTACTTCCATAGAGATACTGCCTCGGAAACCCAAGGAGTGGTCACTATGAGTTGGGATCAATTCCACAGCAGTGAGTTTGTTTGTTTGTTTGTTTTTGTCTAAGAAGCTCTCTGTAAGAACTAGAGACACTAAGAAACAAAATAAAGTACTCTAACATTTGTTGGTGGAGGCTTGCGTGTTGCTATGATGCTGAACAGGTGTGTCCATATGTCTATCTGCATTGCACATGTGGATAGTCTGTGCCTCAAACTTCCAGTCATCTGTAAGACTGCTAGGAATGAGGCACATATACCCACTGGTATCAACCATTCCATGGGTGCTATGGTTATCTGTGATCAAACTGGACACACGAGACACTTACACAGTATTTGTAAAGTGAAATCCATTATTATTTACAGGAAATAGTAACAACAGATTCCCAAGGAGAAATTCTTACCTTTCCCCAAATTACTCAGTTCCATTTTTATGTCACTTAACAGGCACTCATGGTTCAGGTCAGATGCTGCGATTATGTCACCAAAGCCTCTGGCTACCACCATGCTGCCTGAGGCTTCTGCTCTGCTACTGTGTCTTGTTGGGCCTTGCTTCATTGTTGCGAAGACTCCGGCACTAGATCTCCTTGACCTCTGCTGCTGGTTCCTACCACACTACATGTGCTCTCTTACCACCATGCTACCTGGGTCGTCACAACCTAGGGTGGGGAGGTGTGCAACCCTTGCATGGGGGAAGCTCAAGCCTCTCTTGCCCTGCACAAGCAAGTGTTATAATTTGCTTAGCTCCACTGGCAAGCCTCCTGTCCAGAGGCACTAGCTCCATCCTGATCTTTTGAGACAACCCCTGCATAGGGCACACTCAGGCTTTTTTCCTGCGTGTTACAGCCGTCTGCCAAAAGATACTCAGCTCTCACTGTCACTGTCTCTCACTATCTCATGCCTCTAACTTCTGGGTCTAGGAGGTTCTCAGAACGGAGACCTCAGGTCCTTGGTCCAACGGATATGTTACACTCCAGGCTCTTCTTCTTGATAGTAATGAGGTCCCCCCAAAAAAGCTCTGTCATAGTAAACATTATATAAGCAACCCCCTTACATAAGCAAATTTCAAGGCAAGGCCTCCCAAGACTACAAATTGATCAATCCCCCTGGTAGAATATAAGTCACTCAATTTGCATAATACACTGACCAATCCCTGGGAAGATTGTGGCCCAGCTTATACAGGAGTTAGGAGTTACAAGATTTTAGGTTATAAGACCATGTCTAGAAAGGCCATATAAAAGTGATTTATTGAGTTGTAACAGGTTTTAATGGAGCTTTCTGACTAAGATTAGGAAGAAAGGTCTAGTGGTCTACTGGAAATCAGCCAATAAAAACCCTATGGATCACAATGGTCTGATCCACAATCGATCATAAGGATGGTGCAGGACCAACCTGCATTTTATTCCATTGTGCATGGATTCATCATGAATCAGAGTCCAACTCAGAGGCAGCTAACAAGAACAGAAGCAAAAAGTTAACTTTTCATTTGTGTCAGGATGACCATATGTCTCTCTACATTTAGTTTTCTATAAGTGCTATCCATGTTTTCCCAAAGATCTGGCATAAATTAAGCACTACTCCTTTGGAGCTCTGGTAGCGTAGTGGCTAAGGCACTTGACTGCTAACCAGCAGGCTGGCGGTTCAAACCCACCAGCCACTCCCCGGAAGGAAGGTTGG
>NW_006922479.1:199463-199933 GCF_000298275.1 Orycteropus afer afer | reverse complement strand
TTTCTCGTGACTAAGCCCATTCCTTGTTTTTCTTTTCGCAATATTCCTATTTTTTTCTTCATTTATTATTCTCCATCTCTATTTTTTCTTTTGTTTTTTTCTTCTTATTGCCCTGTCCCCAGATATTGCAGCTTTGCTTGTTATTTCTTCTTTTTTTTCCCCTTTTCTCTTTTTGTGGTTATTGTTCATGTGTGATTACATGGTGTGGTTTTTGTCCATGGGCTTTGAGTTTTTTGATGGTTATTCAATTGTAATTTGTGTCTAATGGAATGGGAGACAACAACAGTCCTCATAAGACACAACTACACCCACATCTCCTGCAACTTCACTTACTGAGCGAGAGCCACTACCTCCTTCTCCACCAAAGGGCCAACGATAAAAAATCACCAAGAAGAGCCAGAATAACCCTTGACTGCTCTTCACAAACAGTTAACAGAGATCTAAATACAACAATGCTACGATACCTCAGA
>NW_006922479.1:174445-175726 GCF_000298275.1 Orycteropus afer afer | reverse complement strand
CATAGCGACCCCTCCTTGGGTTTCCGAGGCAGTATCACTACGGAAGTAGATTGCCCAAACTTCCTTCCGAGGAGTGGTTGGTGGGTTTGAACCGCCAGCCTTCTGGTTAGCAGTCAAGTGCCTTAGGCATTACGCTACCAGAGCTCCTCTCTATCATCTTAGTTCCTGAAAAACTAGGTGCAGCAAGCAGCTTGCAACAGAAATTCTAGTACTTTGGAGTCATGGAATCAGAGTGTGCCAAACTCAGGAGAGTAGGGTTAGAAAGGAGAAAGGGGCAGAGGAAAAAATAATAAAAACAGGAGATTCTACCATGTGAAGCATTGGCCAGCAGACGAGAAGGGCCATCAGAGACTTCTCTGGCTTAAGGGAGAAGACACAGCACACCAGTATACCAGCACTCACCCCATGGATCTACCTTGAGCACCTGCTTTTATTGGTAAATTTGAGTCTGCTCAGTGTGGGTGGTCACTTCCAGCACTGCTGAAACCCAAGCAGAGACCATTAATGCTGCAAGTGGGCAGGCCCTGGGAGGAACTCCAGCAGCTGATCATGAGAATGGCCTTGGTTCACCTTTTTGGCATGGAGGGGCCGGTGCTTGACTTTGTCAGTTATCTTGAGTCTACTGGGTGCAAGAAGACAGTTCTCTAGCTCCAGCACTGCTAAACCCAAGCAGAGAGATCACTGGCACCACAAGTACACAGGCCCTAGGAGGAAATCCCATGGGGGATTGCAGAGCAGGCCAGTTGTCTTGGGTCAGCTTTTTGGCACAGAGGGGCCTTGAGAGCAGGGTTCTTGCATGTGTCTGAGCTTGGCAAAAAGTGGTGACCCCTTAACAACTGGAGGCTTTTCTGAACTTGAGCTGCAGGCCTGTGAATAACACTACAACATCATCATTAGCAGCCCACTGAAAGCTCTAGAAACTGTCCCTAGCAACCTGGAGCTTCCCTTCCTTCTCTCTTCCCCTCCCACCATCTCTGCCTATACCGTCACTCATCCAATAGAAAAATCACATTCAGCCACCTCGTTCAAGCTCCAAACCCTCTCTATGACAAACAGAGACCTACATCCACATTCCACACAGCGATTCCATCATCACAAAGAAAACTGCAGACCAATCTAGCACACCTGGATTAGTAACCAAAAAAATAATATAAAATACACCAGCTCCAACTTTTCAAAATAATAAATAATAAAACCAAGACAAAACAAATAAATACATAGCCAACAGTTAAAGACAACCTCAAAATGTCTAGGAAAGAACAGGCAACCTCAATTCAAAAA
>NW_006922479.1:173101-174275 GCF_000298275.1 Orycteropus afer afer | reverse complement strand
ACCCCAAACAGAAGCAAGATAAACACGGACAGTTCCTTGGAAGAACTCAGGAAAATCATTCAAGAACAAAATAACAAGATTAATGCACAATCAGAACTCATACAAAAACAGCAGTTAGAAATCCAGAAGATGAATACCAAAATTACAGAATTACACAATACAGTAGAAGCACAAAAGAATAGGATAGAACTGGGTGAAGAACACATATCCCAACTAGAAGACAAATCCTTGGACACCAGCCTTTAAGAAGAAAAATCAGAACAAAGATTTAAGAGAAATAAAGAAAACCTAACAGTTATATGGGATGACATGAAAACAACATATGCCTCACTGAAAATCCAGAACAGAAGAGGTGAGGAAAAAAAAAAAAAAAACTGAGAAAACTGTGGAACTACTAACAGAAAACTTCCCCCAGATCAAGAAGAAAGAAAAGATATTGGTCCAAGAAGTTCATGGAACCCCATACAAGATAGATCCCAAGACAAAAACACCAAGGCATATTATAATCAAACTCTCCAAAACCAAAGACAAAAAAAAATTTTTGTGAGCTGCCTGGGACAAAAGAACTATTACTTATAATAATCAAACAGTTAGGCTGAGCTCCGATTACTCAGCAGAAACCATGCAGGCAAGAAGGCAATAGGACGGCATATATAAAACACTGAAGGAAAAGAACTTCCAACCAAGAATCCTGTATCCAGCCAAATTATCTATCAAATAGGAGGGCAAAATCAAGGCATTTTCAGACAAACAGAAATTAAGTGATTTTGTGAAAACCAGACCAACCCTACAAGAAATGCTTAAGGAATTCCTTCCAATAGAGAACCCACAACAGAGACCAGCAAAATCAGGATACATAATATCAACACTAAAACCAAATCAGAAATAGAAACTCAAAATAAGACCATAATAAATTTTACACTAGAAATCAAGGAAGCCAATCTGCACACGACAACAGCAACTAACCTATTAGGAGAAATAAAACTTCTAGATACAAACTTCCAAATGGAGAGGGAAAAAGGACTAATTCATAGAACACACTTTTCTAAAGATGTAGAGTCAAGAATTCACTCCAAGGTAACCAAAGAGAAAATTAACAATCCCCCTAAGCAAATCTAGAAGGAAGGAAAACATGTGGGTTTAATAAGCACAAAATCAACAATAAAGAAGAAAA
>NW_006922479.1:170745-172300 GCF_000298275.1 Orycteropus afer afer | reverse complement strand
ACCTGACTCATAGCGACCCCACCTTGGGTTTCTGAGGCAATAACACTATGGAAGTAGATTGCCCAACCTTCCTTTCAAAGAGTGGCTGGTGGCTTTGAACCGTCAGCCTTCTGATTAGCAGTCAAGTGCCTTAGGCACTATGCTATCAGAGCTCCTGCTGTAAAATTAGAAATTAATAATAGGAAGATCAAGGAAAAAACATCAAACATGTGGAAGCTGAACAATTCACTGCTCAAAATCTACTGAGTTATATATAGAACAAATAAAAACTGAAGTAAAAAATTCCTAAAAGCAAATGAGAATGAAGATACATCATACCAAAACCTATGGGACACAGCGAAAACAGTACTGTGAAGACAGTTTATAGCAATAAATACTACATCAAAAAAGAGGAAGGAAACAAAATCAATACTTTAACTCATCAGCTCTAACAACTAGAAAAACAACAACAACAAAAGAATCCTACAGTATCTAGAAGTAAGGAAATAGTAAAGATCAGAGCAGAAATAAATGAAACAAAAAATAGAGAAAATAAAAAAAAAAGCTAGTTCTTCTAAAAGATTAATAAAGTCAATAAACCATTGGCAAATCTAACAAAAGAAAAGAAAGAAAGACTCATATCACAAGAATTGTAAATGAAAAGGGTGTCATCACAACAGAACCAACTGAGATAAAAAAAAATACTCACAGAATATTATGAAAAACTGTACTCCAACAGATTTGAGAACCTAGAAGAGATGGAAAAGTTTCTCAAATCACAAGAACTACCTAAGCTATCCCACTCAGAGATAGAATACTTGAACAGAACTGTAACAAAAGAAGAAATTGAACAGGTCATACAAAAAATTCCCACAAAGAAAAGTCCTGGCACTGATGGCTTCACTGGAGAATTCTATCAAATATTCAGAGAAGAGTTGACACCTGTGCTATTCAAGCTATTCCAGAACATAGAAAAAGAAGGAGTATTTCCAAACTCTTTTTATGAAGCAAGCATAACACTAATACCAAAACCAGGGAAAGACAACACTAGAAACGAAAACTACAGACCAATATCACTCATGAACATAGATACAAAAATCTTCAACAAAATCCTAGCCAACAGAATCCAACAACATATCAAAAAATTAATACACCCTGACCAAGTGAGATTCATATCAGGTTTACAAATATGGTTCAACATCAGAAAAACAAACAATGTAATCCACCACATAAACAAAAGAAAAGAAAAGAACCATATATCAATCGATGCAGAAAAGGTATTTGATAAAATTCAACACCCATTCTTGTTCAGAACTCTCAGCAAAATAGGGATAGAAGGAAAATTCCTCAACATAAAAGGCATATATGTAAAGCCAATGGCCAACATCTTTATTAATGGAGAAAGATTCGAGGCCTTCCCCTTACAAATGGGAACCAGACAGGGATGCCATCTATCACCCCTTCTATTTAACATTGTATTGGAAATCCTGACCAGGGCAATAAGGCAAGAAAGAGAAATAAAAGGCACACAAATTGGCAAAGAGGAAGTAAAACTATCTCTATTTGCAGACGATAT
>NW_006922479.1:163123-170332 GCF_000298275.1 Orycteropus afer afer | reverse complement strand
CCTCACAGAACTCACAGACACCCAAGGGTTCATCTCACATAGTAGTGGTGGAGGCTGGCAGGCGGGCGAGTCCCAGGTCCGTGAGTAGGTCTGGAGGATCCTCCCAATTCTTGGGGTTTGATGAACCTCTATCAGTAGTTCAGATGACAGCTGCTGTCCCAAATCCAGGGGTGAGATGAGGATGAGCCAAGACACAAAACTGAAGCAAGAGGTGGGCAAATCTTCCCAGGAGATTCGTAGCTATACCCTCCAGGAAGCTAAGGGCAATGATTTGAATTATACCCTCCAGCAAGGCAGGACCCAAGATACATTCCACTTGTGTTGCCCCAACAGAAATAACCTAAATCCCATCACAGAGTCGATTGCCAGTCATTATAGGGAATGACTAATACCAGCTGCCCAGCCAAGTTGATACCTGACCTTAACCACCACACCACCCCAAAAAAGCATGGATAATGGGATTTACAAAACATCACAGAATGGAGGACAATGGCTAGAAGGGCCACATCAAGCAATTCACTGCACACTGCTACAAGAGACAACAAAGGCACTACATAAATGGAAGAACTTACCTTGTTCATGGATGGTAGACTGAATATTGTGAAAATGTCAATACCACCTAAAGCAATCTACACATTTAATGCAATCCCGATCCAGATTCCAGCAAAATTTTTTAAGGACATGGAAAAATCAGTTACTAACTTCATGTGGAAAGGAAAGAGACCTCAGATAAGCAGAGCACTTCTGAAGAAGAAGAACAAAGTGGGAGGTCTCACACTCCTGGATCTTAAGAACTACAATACAGGCAGTCAAAATAGCATGGTACCTGTACAATGATAGACAGACAGACCAATGGATCAGAATCCAAAGTCCAGGAATAGACCCATTCATCTATGGACACCTGATCTTTGCAAAGGTCCAAAACCCATTAAATGAGGAAGAGACAGCCTCTTTAACAAATGGTGCTGGCAAAACTGGATATCCACCTGCAGAAATATTAAACAAGACCCATATCTCACCCCATACACAAAAATAAACTCAAGCTGGATCAAAGACTTAAATGTAAAACCCAAAACTATAATATTCATGAAAAATTAAATAGGTGAAAACCTGGGGGCCCTAATTTATGGCCTAACTAGACTATCAAGCATAACCCAGAATGCACAGGAGGTAGATGAGAAGCTACATGACTGGGATCTTTTAAAAATTAAATTATTATGCACACTGAAAGACTGCCAAAAGAGTAAAAAGAGGACCTACAGATTGGTAGAAAATATTTGTCTGTGACATATCTGATGAAGGACTTATCTCCAAAATCTATAGAAAACTTCAACACCTCAACACCAACAAATAACCCAATTCACAGGTGGGCAAAAGACTTGAACAGACACTTCACCAAAGATGATATACTGGCGACCAACAAACACATGAGAAACTGCTTACCATCATTAGTCATTAGAGAGATGCAAATCAAAACAACGATGAGATATCATCTCACCCCAGCAATAACAGCAAAGTTCAACAGGTCAGAAAATAACAAATGCTGGCGAGGTTGCTGAGAGATTGGAACTCTTGTGCACTGCTGGTGGAATTGTAAAATGGTACAACCATTGTGGCAAACGGTATAGCATTTCCTTAAAAAACTGAAAATATAAATACCATTTGACCCACCAATCCCATTACTAGGTATATATCCTGAAGAGGTGAGAGAACAGACATATGTACATCTATGTTCATTGCAGCACAATTCACTACATCAAAGATATGGAAACAATCTAAATGCCCATCAACGGATGAGTGGATAACCAAATTATGGTACATGCACACAATGGAATATTATGCTACATTAAAGAACAATGAGAGATACGCGAATCATCTCTCAATGTGGATGAGCCTGGAGGACATTATGCTGAGTGAAATAAGTCAATCACAGAAAGACAAGTACTGTATGAGCCCACTACTATAAAAAGACAAGGGTTTGCCTGTGAAAGGGAACTCATGTTGTAGGTTACCGGGGTGGGGAGGGAAGGGGAGGGATTAATTCCAGGCTACTTGGGGCCCACATGCTGACATGGGTAAGGGGAGGGATATATGGAAAGAGTATGTGACCACCATGATAACATTAGGAAAAAGGAGGACACTGAACCACTGTTCCTACAATACTGCATAAACACATACAGATAAACACATAAACACCTGAGAGGACCAGATGGAGATCAGTGAACAGGAGTATACTCTAGACCACGGATAGATTCAGTGGTTGCTAATCTTGCACAGATACCAGTGATACAAAATACCTGCAGTCCTTACAGAAACAATAGAAGACAGACACAGAGCAATTCCTCACAGACACCCAGACACTATGGGAGAGAGATGTAAAGGATTTACTCCCTCAGGACACCAGACTCAATTGGCACCACAAAATACATAAAAGCCTTGTTCCTCATCCTCCTCTGGTGAGCAGAAACTAGGGTCTTAAAAGCTTTCAAGTGGCCATCTAAGATGCACCTAATGGTCTCCTTTTGTTGGAAGCAAAGAAGAGTGCAAAATAACAAGGGCTTTTGGAAGCAATCAGCCCTAGGACACGATGGCCCTCGAGACCAGAAGAACTAGATGGTGACCAGCTACCAATGCCAACCACTAAGGAAAGGATCAAATCTGGAGATCCTGGAGAGAGTGGGAGGGAAAACGTGGAACAAAATCCAAAAACTCAATAGACCAGAATTATCGGTTGGATGGAGTCTGGTGAGACCCCCAATACTATGGTCCTGGATAACGTTCTGTGCCTGGAATAGCACTCATTCCCAGAGGCTGGCTCTCAGCCCAATAGTTAACAAGATGTACATGCAGACCACTCATCCCAGGGTGATGTATCCACATACTCTATGGAAATGCATCCCTTGGAGCAATGGATCCCAAGGCACCAGAGGGGCAACATTCACATGGTGGTAATGCAGGACAAACAGGGTGCATAATCATGAGGGGCACAGGGGGAGGGTTACTGAGCAGAGAGGGGAGGAGACTGGGTTAGTGTTGGGCATGGTAAATGGGAGTAACACTAAATGTACATGTATGTCGAATGTAAACAAACTCTTAATTTAAGAGTTATTAAGAGTTAAGTTTATTTTAAACTCTTAAAATAAAAATAAATAAATAAGGTAGACACATGAACCTTACAATGCTGTGTAGGATTATTTAAATTGCTACTAATTGTTTAATAACAATTTAAATCAAATTGGGACAAGTACTACTAAAAAAATGGTATTTAAAGTGGATAAAACAGGAAGAGACCTAACCTAGTCTGGGAGAGTGGGGAACAGTGTGGAATAAACCTTACCAGAGACACAAAAGACCTGTTGTTGTTGTTGTTATGTGCCGTCGAGTCGGACCCGACTCATAGCGACCCCTCCTTGGGTTTCCGAGGCAGTATCACTACGGAAGTAGATTGCCCCATCTTCCTTCCGAGGAGTGCCGGTGGATTTGAACTGCCAGCCTTCTGGTTAGCAGTCAAATGCCTTAGGCACTATGCTACCAGAGCTCCTAACAAAAGACCTATCCAAAAAAAAAACTATAAAACACTGCTACAAGAGACAACGAGAGCACTACATAAATGGAAAAATGTACCTTCCTTCATTTCCTAAGGAAATGACATTTTATCTGAGACATGATCAGTGAGTAAGAGTGGACCAGGCAGAAAAGGATGGGAAAGCATTCTAGGCCAAGAGAATAGGATATTCAAATACTCTGAATTAGGATGGACCTAATTGAAATCAGAACAGCCTTCTTGAAGACTTGCAACCTTCAGGTCCAAACAGAAGTCAGAGAAATAAGTAGAGCTACATAATCAGACTCCTGTGCAGAATGGTAAGAATTTTGGTACCAAGTCATTTATTGATGTGCAGTCATTGAAGGGTTTTTAGTAAAGGAATTGGTCTGATCTGATATGTGTTTTTAGAACATTGCTCTAAGTATTTTGTGGAAGATGATATTTTAGTTAGGGTATTGTTTTGGCTAAAGGTAAACAGAACTTAAAGAAAAATGACTTAAATAAGTAATAGTTTATTTCTCTCCTATGAAAATTCAAGCTGGAATTGTACATTTCTCTGAAAAGTCTTTAAGAATCCAGACTCCATCTGTTTTGCTCTCACCAGCACTGATCAAGATGACACATCACCAAAGTCATATCTGAACCTGCAGAAAGGACACACCTAGGACTTTTTTAATATATCACTTAAACTCCCATCCAATTAACAAGAACTTAGTTCAATGGCCAAACCTAGCTGCAAGGGAAGCTAGAAAGTGGAGTCTTTATACCAGGTGGCTGTGGGTTAAGCTATGATGTCTATTACCTTGAAAGAAGGGGAAAGTGAATATTAGAGCACAATTAGTATCTTCTGGCACAAATGAATTAGAGATGATCAAGAGAGGAAACAGGATGACTAGTACACAGGCAATTGCAGAAGTTCAGGTAGGATATGATTTTGACTTGATTTATTATGGTGAAATAAGGCAGATAGAGATGAAGCCCTGTAGGAAATGTATCCACCAACACCACTTGCTGTCAAGTTGACTCTGACTCATGGCAACCCCATACGTGTCAGAGTAGAACTGTGC
Organism: Orycteropus afer afer; assembly: GCF_000298275.1. NCBI lineage: Eukaryota > Metazoa > Chordata > Mammalia > Tubulidentata > Orycteropodidae > Orycteropus > Orycteropus afer. Next base: position 165,718 of record NW_006922479.1, on the reverse strand, counting down.
TCCATAGGTTTTTCAATGGCTGGTTTTCCAAGGTGCTTCTGGGTGGATTCAAACCTCCAAGTTTCAGTTAACAGTTGAGCATGTTAATCATTTACACCACCCAGAGACTCCAATTATAGGAGAGGGCTGCTGGTGTTGTCTTCAATAGAGAAAGGAAGGCAACTCACAGAAGATCATGAAGGAACTGAAAATAAATATCTTCACCTCCCTCTACCCTCTCATTGTAATCTCCTTTTAGGACCTCCCCTTGGCCAAACCCAACTTGAAGCCAGAGGGTCAGGAGGTCCACTGGGAGCAGGGAGGTGTAGCATAAACCACTTATCCACTGGGTTGTGTGCCCACAGAGGTGAAAGGAGCTTGGTACAAGTGGGTCCACCAGTAGAAAAGGTGCAGGTGTATACCTCTTATGCTTAATGTGAGAAGGAATCTGTAAAGACCAGACTCCCTGGGCCCAGAGTAAATTGGAGAAGGATAGAGATTGGATCTGGGACAAACAGAAGATATCCATCATGAATAAAAGGGCCTTATGAACAAAACAATTTTTTGAAAAAGTGAAAGAAAATTGGAAGGATTGTCTTTTCATGGACAATTCATTGTAATGGGAGGAAAGGAGAAGGTGCAATGTGTTGCCAGTGAGCTTCTAAATACGATGGGGGGGAGTTGTAATTCTAATTGGATGGCTTCCATTTTCTTTGCAAAGTACAAACTATGTCATCTCTTAAGAGTAAAGGGAGATACAGATAACTCCTGACTTACTATGGGGTTCTGTTCCAACAACTCTGGTAAATTGGTTCTGAGGCAGAGAAAAGATAGTTCCTGCTAACACACTCTGCCCAATCTTTCTACAATAAAGACCTGGAAAAACTGAGTGAAATATATACAAATAATGATCCTGGAATTCTGGGTATCAAATGAAAAGATAAGGAATTAGACTGAGGGCCAGTTGGAAAAGCAAACAGAGCAAGATTAGTGACTGGGGAGTGAGAAGAGGTGGAGACTGGCTGAAGTGTGGACATTTTAAATAAGGACATAAGACACTGGTGAAGAGGGAGAACTTCAAAGTGAGCGATAGACGTGCCGGAGCTGGGGGAGGAGTGTACAGGGAAGTGGGTCAGAGTTACTGTGGCACATGCACCCACAGAGAGAGGAAAGAGAATAAAAGGGAATCAAACAATTCACCACCACAGAAGCCAGGTTTGGGCTGGCAAAAGGCCTGTGTAGGGATGTTTGAAGAAACTGGGATCAGGTTAATATCTTGCTTGGTTGAATCTGGGAAAGAGCTGGATAAATGGCTATGCATACCCAGAAAGTTGGCACACTCAAGCCAGGGAATGGAGACAGCAGGGATATGCTCTCTGATTTAACAAATGCATACCTTCCCTGCACATGAGGGAAATACTATTTCCACAGCAACAGACTCAGTGAATAGAGAAGCCCCACAATCACCAAACTCAACTCTTGGATACCTCCACCTCCAGCAGACTGAGTCAGGGTCTGAAACTCACCCACTGGGTTCATAAGGGACTTAGAGAAATTTTTCACACTGAACTGAAGAGGCACACTTCTTCAGCTTCCTCTCTCAGGGAAGTTCACTTGTGCCAGGCACCTGTCACATCTGTGAACAGAAAAGCCTGTGTTGGGATGGTTAGTGAAGTTGATACCAGGGTGGCCTTTCACTAGAGTCTGGACAGGAGCTGGATAAATGCTGCTCCAGAATTTATTTGTTTTTATTTGTTGATTGTATGTTGGTTTGTTTCACCCTGGTTTTTTTTTGCTTTGTTTCAATTTTTCTGGATGGGTGAGGCAGGTGGGTCTGGCCAGAAGGGTGCCAGACCCATACCAGTGAATCTCAACTAGTGAGCTACACTCTCCACTCCAAAAGTACAGCTTTCCTGATAATAGGGACAAAGCCTCTGCCCACCACCATCACCAAGCCAGTGGCCAAGGAAGTACCATAGCCACCTGTAGCAAACAGAGGTTTAGAGGCTATGGCTATCCCCCCTCCTCCACATACATCACTGATTGATCCTTCTCACATTGAGCATGAGAGGCATACACCTGCCACCTTTTCTATTGGAGGACCCCACTCCTGCCAAGCTTCTTTGATCTCTGTGGGCACACAACCCAGTGGATAAATGGTTTCCACTACACCTGCCCGCTCCAAAGGCTGCAAACTGATCATAATTGCAAAAACCTCTCCTCCTCAGTTTCCTTATTTTCTCCTTATTTTTCTCCTTCTCTCTGATCTAATTTTTCTCTCTTTTTACCTGTTTATTTCTCTCTCTACATGTTCATCTTCTTACAGTTTAGCCAATCTTTCAGCACAATAACACTCCCTTTTCTTTTTTTTTTTTTTCCTTTTCTTTTTATTCTATCTTTTTTTCCTTTTCTTTCTCTTCTTCTCCTTGTTTTCTTTTATTATTATTATTTTCTTTTTGCCACATCCAACAAGAAGGGGACATTAATTCTCCACTGTTGTTGTTGTTGTTATTTGCCGTCGAGACAGCCCTGACTCATAGCGACCCCTCCTTGGGTTTCCGAGGCAGTATCACTACGGAAGTAGGATTGCCCAACCTTCCTTCCGAGGAGTGGCTG
>NW_006922479.1:149275-150010 GCF_000298275.1 Orycteropus afer afer | reverse complement strand
ACCAGAGCTCCCACCCACAATTCTATAAGATATATATTGTTATACAAGTTTCACAAATAATAACATCAAGATATTAAGTGATTTACCAAAGTTTGCATAGTTAATCATGGTATTTTCAGATTTTTCCCAACTTTTTGAGCATGAAGCTAGAATCAGCTCGTCCATCAAACACTGTTTTGGGTGATTGCCAATTATTTTCCTGATGACATACAACAAGCAAGGAGGAAAAAGTAAGACTTCATAGTCAAAAACAACGGCAAAAGAAGAACATGGTAGCTATGTGAAAAGGAATGAAAGATGAGATGGATTCTGGTCAAAGAGCAACCAGGTATACCCAAGACAAGGCTATTTGTTGATCAATGGTTCTCTGGTACATTGGCTCGTATACAAAGGCTCATATATAAAGCCCTTCAAATGAACTATTGATATCACACACACACTATTCTCAGAAAGAAAGTTGATTGAAAGAGATAACAGTGTCACAGAGGCCACACCTACTTTTTATGTGGTTTGTGTCATCTGGTTATGTAGGATGACCATATAATTTCCAAACTAAGACATTCTGAGGTGAAATCATTAAAATTACATGCATTTCTAAAATATTTATTTATTGACTAACATATTGGACTAATTTCAGAGGTAAAATTAAAAAATGTCATATAGTTTATGTATCATTACATAGTTTACATCTTCAAAAATAAAATTCTTTTAAAGATAAAATTATTTCCACATAAA
>NW_006922479.1:144225-148745 GCF_000298275.1 Orycteropus afer afer | reverse complement strand
TTCTGAGGAGTGGCTGGTAAGTTTGAACAGCCAGCCTTCTGGTTAGCAGTCAAGTGCCTTAGGCACTATGCTACCAGAGACCTTATTCTTCAAAGTGACATCTGCTCCTTAACACTTTAAAGAGGTCTTTTGCTGCACATTTGTCTAGTGAAATATGTCTGTGTTGATTGTGAATCCAAGTAAAATGAAATCCCTGGCAACGTCAATCTTTTCTCCATTTTCTCCATTTTTTGTGGACTCCAGTTGTGAAGGGTTTTTTTATTTATTTATGTTGAAGTGTAGTCCATACTGAAGACTGTAGTCTTTGATATTTATCAGCAAGTCCTTCAAGTCTTCTTCAGTTTCAGCAAGCAAGGTTGTGTCGTCTGCATATCACACATTGTTAATGAGTCTTCCTCCAATCTTGATGTTGTGATCTTCTTAATACAGCCCAGCTTCCTGGATTATTTGCTCAGCATACAGATTGAATAAGTATGATGAAAGGATACAACCCTGTTGCACACCCTCCCTGCTTTTAAACCAGGCAGTATCCCCTTGTTCTGTTCAAATGACTGTCAGGAATGACAAATTGAAGAGGAATGGCATGACATTCATTATCACAAAAACTGTTTCAAGAACTATTCCGAAGTACAATGCTGTCAGTGATAGGATAATATCCATATGCATACAAGGAAGACCAGATTTGCTCACCAAACACACACATTCAAATTTACATATCAACCACCAAAGTCAAAGACGAGGATATTGAAGAATTTTACCAATTTCTGCAGTCTGAAATTGATCAAACATGTAATCAAGATGTATTTCCTATTACTGGTTGATGGGATGTGAAAGTTGGAAACAAAGAAAAGTCACTGGTAGTTGGAAAATACGGTTGGTGATAAAAATGATGCCAGTGATTGCATGACAGAATTTTGCAAGACCAACGACTTATACATTGCAAATACCTTTGTTCAACAACATAAACAGCAGCTGTACCTGTGGACCTCACCAGATGGAATACACATGAATCAAATCAACTATATGTGTGGAAAGAGGTGATGGAGAAGCTCAATATCTTCCACCAAAACAAGGCCAGAAGCTAATTGTGGAACAGACCATCAATTACTCATGTTAAAGCTGAAGACAATTAAAACACGTCCACAAGAGCAAAAATATGACCTTGATTATATCCTTTCTGAATTTAGAGACCACTTGAAGAACAGATTTGATGCAATGAACACCATTGACTGAAAACCAGAAGAGTTATGGGATGACATCAAGAATATCATCCATGAAGAAAGCAAAAGGTAATTAAAAAGACAGGAAAGGAAGAAAAGACTAAAATGAATGTCAGAAGAAACTCTGAAACTTGCTCTTGAACAGAGAGTAGCTAAAGCAAATGGAAGAAATGACAAGACAAAAGAGCTGAACAGAAGATTTCAAAGAGCAGCTCGAGAAGACAAAGTCAATTATTATAATGAAATGTGCAAAGATCTGGAGTTAGAAAACCAAAAGGGAAGAACACACTTGGCATTTCTCAAGCTGAAAAAAAATGAAGAAAAAAATTCAAGACTCAAGTTGCACTATTGAAAGATTCTATGGGTAAAATATTGATTGATGCAGGAAACATCAAAAGAAGATGGAGAGACTACAGAGAGTAACCGTACCAAAAAGAATTGGTCGATGTTCATCTATTTCAGGAGGTGGAATATAATCAAGAACCAATGGTATGGAAGGAAGAAGTGGAAACTGCACTGAAGGAATGTGTGAAGAACAAGGCTCCAGGAATTGACAGACTACCCACTGAGATGTTGCAATGAATGGATGCCTCATTGGAGGCACTTAATCGTCTATGTCAAGAAATTTGGAAGACAGTTACCTAGCCAAATGACTAGAAGAAATCCATATTTGTACCCATTCCAAAGAAAAGTGATCCAACAGAATGTGGAAATTATCAAACAATATCATTCATATGACACACAAGTAAAATTTTGCTGAAGATAACTCAAAAATAGTTGCAGCAGTCAATTGACAGGGCACTTCCAGAAATACAAGCTGGATTCAGAAAAGGACATGGAACAAGGGATATCATTGCTGATATCAGATGGATCTTGGCTGAAAGCAAAGGATACCAGAAAGATGTATACTTGTGTTTTATTGACCATGCAAAGGTATTTGACTGTGTAGATCATAACAAATTATGGATAACATTGAGAAGAAGGGAATTCCAGAACATTTAATTGTGCTCATGAGGAAACTATACACAGACCAGGAGGTTGTTTGAACAGAACAAGGGGATATTACAAGAAAAAGGAAAGGAGTGTGTCATGGTTTTATCATTTCACCATACTCATTCACTCTGTGTACTGAGCTAATAATCTAAGAACCTGGGCTATATGAAGAAGAATATGGCATCAAGATTGGAGGAAGATTCATTAACAACTTGTGATATGCAGATGACACACCTTGCTTGCTGAAAGTGAAGATGACTTGAAGCACTTGCTGATGAAGATTAAAGAGTACAGTCTGCAGTATGGATTACAGTTCAACATAAAGAAAATGAAAATTCTCACAAGTGGACCAATAAGCACCATCACAATAAATGGAGAAAAGATTGAAGTTGTCAAAGATTTCATGTTGCTTGGTTCCACAATCAACACCAATGGAAGCAGCAGGCAAAAAATCAGATGACATATTGCACTGGGCAAATCTGCTGCAAATTTCAAGTGCTGAAGAGCAAAGATGTCTCTTTGAAGACAAGGGTACTCTTAACCCAAACCACAGTATTTTCAATTGCCTCATATGCATGGGAAAGCTGGACAATGAATAAGGAAGACAGAAGTGTTGATGCTTTTGAGTTGTGGTGTTGGTGAAGAATATTGAAAGTATGGACTGCCTGAAGAACAAACAAATCTGTCCTGGAAAAAGTGCAGCCAGAATGCTCCTTGGAAGTGAGAATGGCTAGACTTCATCTGACCTACTGTGGTCATGTTGTGAGAAGGGACCGTTTCCTGGAGAAGGACATCATGCTTTGTAAACTGGAGGGTCAGCAAAAAAGGGGAAGGCTCTCAACGAGATATATTGACAAAGTGGTTGCAATGATGGGCTCAGGTATATCAAGGATTGTGAGGCTGGAGCAGGACCAGACCATGTTTTGTTCTGTTGTACATAGGGTGGCTGTGAGTCAGAGCCAACTCAACAGTACCTAGCAACAATGTAGTTGTAATATAATTCAAAGCTGCAGTTTATAGCTAATAAATTTAAAATTTTGTATCACTTCAAGTGATTCTTTTCTGAAGCCTGTATTTTTATTGAGAAAATATGTTTACAGGTGGTAAGCCTAGAGCAAATTGTGCTAATTTTGTCATTAAAAATGTATAAATATTTCAGCATAAATATTTTCATGAATATGTCTTTTGGCTTCCATTCAGGGTCCTTCAACAAATATTTTCATAAGATAAAATTTCTCTGTAATTATGATTACAGAAATAAGTAATTTCTCTGTATTTATGATTCTTTTGAATTATTTATGATTCTTTTGAATAATAAATATAAATGCTACAAAGTCAAGACCTTCTCAACTTTATTCTATTTCATTACATTTCATTTCATTCTATTATATTTCATTAAACTTCTCCAGTTAAAAATAAGAAATGAGAGTTCTGGTAAGATGGCAGAACAGGCAGACACACTGCACAGGCCTCTTCAACAAAGAAAAGGGGAATCAATTAACACAGATACAGAAGATAATCCCAGAGCCCTGAGCTTTGAAGGGAAGGATATAGAAGTGGACTAAACTCCAACTAGTGGAAGAACTTGTATGAAAATATCAAAAAAGGAGACATACAGAGCTGCAGTCTGGCAGAGATCTTGACAGCACAGACAGCTTAGATATTTCCCAGTGGTGTTAGGACCTAAGAATTAACCTAAAAATTGGCCCTGCTAGCCAGGGACTGAATTGAGGATTGCACTGGTGGCTAGTGAATAAAGGGGGAAGCAGCAAAGGGAAAGGTGGGCTGAGCTGTGGAATTTGCCTGTCCAGAGGGCACAGCCATTTTGAATGTTTACCAGTGGTTTGACCATTTTGGTTCTCCCAGATTCCAGCGACTTAAGAATAGGTTCCACTTGCTGGGAACCACAAGGGTATTCAGGATGCCAACGATTGGAAAGGTGTGATATACCCCTTGTTAATCTTACACCCCACACCCTCTTGGTGAACAGAGGTGCGGCCATCCCTCACTCCCACCCACCTTCTACACTGGCAGGAATTCCATCCCAGTCTGTGTGCTTGGATGCTCAGATGGAGCCTGGGTGCCCTGCCCCACCCTGCCCATATTTTTTTTTCCTTTGTTTGTTTTTGTCTATTTTAAGATGATGATGATGATGATGATGATGATGATGATGATGATGATGATGATGATTGTCCTTTTTATTATTATTCTTTATTCTTACCTTCCCAGGTTCTAGTTTTCAGCTTTCTTCTCTTCCCTGATCCTGGTACCCATTTTTTTTTTTTTCTTTTTCCTCCAAATGATTTT
>NW_006922479.1:143360-144106 GCF_000298275.1 Orycteropus afer afer | reverse complement strand
TTTTTTTTTTTTTGGTTATTGTTCCTGTGTGTTTACATGGTGTGGTTTTTGTCCACTTGCCTTTACTTTTTTGATGGTTATTCAATTGTTGTATTTGTCTGAGTGGGAGACAGCAACAGTGCCCATACAGCACAGCTACACCTGCACCTCCTGCAGCTTCACTTACTGAGTGAGAGCCACCACTTCTTTCTCCTCCAACTGGCCAACGATAAACGACCACCAAGAAGAACCTGACTCACCCTTAACTGCTCTTCACAAACAGCTAACAGAGCTCTAAATAAAACAATGTCACCATGTCTCAGAGACAACAGACCATCATAGTCCACACAAAGAAGCAAGATAAAGTGGTAGAAACAAGGGATCAGGACACAGACACAGAACACATCCTTCAGGAAGAAGCAACATTGGAACAGCCTGATAAGGAATTCAAAAGAATTATATTTAGGTATCTTGAATGTATTGAAACCCGAGGAGGGGTCACTATGAATTGGATCTGACTCGATGGCAGTGAGGTTTTTTTTTTTTTTTTTTAAATATATGTCATCAACAGATAATCAAGCATAGCCCAAAATCACAAACAGCAGAATATAAACTAGATAAATGGGACCTTCTAAAAGTTCAATTTTTATGTGCTTCCAAAAACTTCTCCAAAAGAGAACCTACAGATTGGGAAAAAATATTTGGGAATGACATATCTGACAAGGGACTTATCTCTAGAATTTATAGAAAACTCCAACACCTCAACA
>NW_006922479.1:142121-143092 GCF_000298275.1 Orycteropus afer afer | reverse complement strand
TAACATAGAATCTGCAAAACACCACATAACGTGGATGAACTTGGAGGACATTATGCTGAGTGAAATAAGTCAATCACAGAAGGACAAACATTGTATTAGTCCGTTATTGTAAAAAGTCAAGGAAAGGTTTATATATGGAAGGAAATTTTCATTTTTGGATACCAAGGGTGGGAGGGAAGAGGAGGGAATACTGTTAAATAGGGAGAGACAAGTATTGATTTGGGTGAAGAAAAGGGCAATGTACCAAATGTGAGTGATCAACATGATGGCACTGAGGAAGAGGAAGACATAGAGAGGTACATGGGAAGTAAAGACAACAAAGATGAACCTTTTGCACAATACAGTACTGCATTGTCAGTGAAGGCTAACATGGGTATACAGGTGGATAGATGGGTGGACAGGGTGAACTATTAGGTATGTCTATGCAGGGGGGAGTGTGCCCAAGACCATATATAGGGCTGGCATACAATGTTTCTACAAGTGTATTTGTATGTTCTGTAAGAATTCCCAGGTATATAGTAGAGCTGTCAAGGGGCAAGGTTGTAATCACTTCTTGGTCACAACCACCTACTCAGAGGGAGCGAGTAGTTGAATGTGTGGGCTCAGGACCATATTTGCAGGGGACATCAAGCTCAATTGGCTTAACATACTATACAAAACATTGTTCCACCTCCTACTTTGGCAAGTAGCGACTGGGATCTTAAAAGCTTGCAAGCTGCCCTCTAGATGCAACCATGGGTCTCTCCTCATTCAGAGCAGAGAAGAACGAAGAAAACCAAAGATTCATGGAAACAATTAGTCCAAGCCACTGGTATACCATGCTATCCTCAGCCTATACAACTATGGGACCAGAAGAACTAGACAGTGCCCAGCTATCATTGTCAACCACTTGGAGGGGGATCTATGTAGGAGATCCTGGATAGAGTGGGAGAACAATGTGGAACAAAACTCAAAATCTTTTGGGGAAAAAA
>NW_006922479.1:139775-140691 GCF_000298275.1 Orycteropus afer afer | reverse complement strand
ACAACATGAAAAATATCATAAGTGTTCCTGAGCTGTAAATGGTGAATGTCTTGGTGTGTATGTTTTCACCACAATAAAAGTAAAAAAAAAAATTGCAATTCAATTACTCTAAGTGTGTATATGAAATTACATTTGTAAATGTTGACAACTCTAGCTTAGAAGATTGATAAATTATCATAGTGTTGATGAGTGATGAATGGTAATGTGTTTCCAATTTCAATTATATTTCAGCTCCATATGTTCTTAATTTAATGAGAATATTATTTTTATGAAGATAATTGTGTTGTTGTTTTTGTATGGTGCTGTTGAGTCATCTCTGACTCATAGCGACCTCATGTACAGCAGAACAAAACACTGCCCAGTTCCATGCCATCCCCATGATTCTTAATATACCCGACCCCATCATTCCAGCCACTGTGTCAATCCATCTTGTTGAGGGCCTTCCACTTTTTTGCTGTTCCTCCACTTTGCCAAGCATGATATCCTTCTCCAGGGAATGGTCCCTTCTTACAACATGACCAAAGTAAGTGAGATGAAGTCTGGTCATTCTTGCTTCCAAGGAGCATTCCGGCTACACTTCTTCCAGGATAGATTTGTTAGTTCTATCAGCAGCCCATGGTACTTTCAGCATTCTTCACCAGCACCACAACTCAAAAGCATCAACTCTTCTTCAGCCTTCCTCTTTCATTGTGCAGCTCTCACATGCATATGAGGTGATTGAAAAGACCATGGTCTGTGTCAAGTGCATCTTAGTCTTCAAGGAAACATCTTTGCTCTTCAGCAATTGAAAGAAGTCCCTTGCAGCAGATTTTCCCAATGCTATACAACTTCTGATATTCTGATTGCTGCTTCCATTGGTGTTGATTGTACAACCAAGTAATATGAAGTCTTTGACAACTTCAATCTTTTCTCCATT
>NW_006922479.1:136359-138124 GCF_000298275.1 Orycteropus afer afer | reverse complement strand
GTCTTGCAAAATTCTATCATGCGATCTCGAGCTTTATTTCTATCTCCAAAGCCAAATTTTCAACTACAAGTGATTCTTCTTTGTTTCCAACTTTCGCATTCCAGTCACCATAGATAATCAGCACATTTTGATTGCATGTTTGGTCAATTTCAGACTGCAGAACTTGGTAAAATCTTCAATTTCTTCATCTTTGGCTTTGGTGGTTGGTGCATAAATTTGAATAATAGTAGTATTAACTGGCTTTCCTTGTAGGGATATGGATATTATTCTATCACTGACAGCATTTTACTTCAGGATAGATCCTAAAACATTCTTTGTGATGATGAATGCCACGCCATTCCTCTTCAATTTGTCATTTTCGGCGCAGTAGATAATATGGTTATCTGACTCCAAATGGCCAAAACCAGTCCACTTCAACTTGCTAATGCCTAGGATATCAATCTTTATGTGTTCCATTTCATTTTTGACAACTTCCAATTTTCCTAGCTTCGTACTTCGTATATTCCATGTTCCTGTTATCAATGGATGTTTACAGCTGTTTCTTCTCATGTTGAGTTATGCCACTTCAGCAAATGGAGGCCCTGAAAGCTCTACTTTATCCATATCATTAAGGTAGGCTCTACTCTGATGAGGCAGCTCTTTTCCACTCATATTTTGAGAGGCTTCCGACCTGAGGGGCTCATCTTCTGGTACTGTATCAGACAATGTTTCAGGGCTATTCATAAAATTTTCCAGTAATATATCACACAGTGTTTCACTACTATTCCTAATGTTTTCACTGGCCAATTCTTTGAGAAGTGGATGGCCTCCTCTTCCTTCTTCTGAGTCTATCTCAGTCTGGAAGCTCCACCAAAACTAGTCCACCATGGACATCCTTGTTGGCACAGTCTCCAGCCTCACAGCAACACGCAAGACACCACAGTACAACAAACCAACAAACAAGTTTGTCTCCCTTAGCTGTTCCAACTGCTCTGCTCACTTCCTCGGCTTCCCCCTTCCTGTTCCAGCCACCAGTCCTGTCTGTCACTGCTCCCTGCCACATGAGACTGTCCCTCACCCTTCTTATCTGTTCTGGCCACTGGCCCTGTCTGTTCTATTCTAAGGTGTATTCTACATAAATTTGTATTTGCACTCACGTTAAAAAAGCAAATAATTTAATCTTCAATATGAAAACTGAATTTACAAATAAATATCTTTAAATTCAGATGTTTCACCTTTAACAATAAACTTTTGAAAGCTTTACTTTGATAGCATAAATTGGATGGAAAAATTGAATGAATACTGAATTTAACCAATTTTCTATTCCAAACATCTAATGTCACTGATATAAAACTGCCATCATTTAACCAGCTGCAAAGATTTTCTTCTGCTAATGGAGTCAACCCACTAACAGCTATCATTTGGCTTTTTGGACATGCACAGGAAAACATGGAGCTGAAAATGTGTGAAATTAATTTAGAAGAATCATCATTTGATCTAATTGAAAAGCCATGCTTTACAGGATGCTATATAAATTCACCTTCTTCTAACTTTTGAAGTAGATGATATTTTTAAAGTATATTTGGAACTTCTGGCTTTCACATGGTCAGTATATCACCATGACTTCCAGTTGGATGGTAAATGTTGACAAACATTTTGTGCAAGTTACATGTTCACTATCAATTTATTCAGAAATAGAAATTCAGTACTTAATGATTCACTGAGGAGCTCTGGTAGCATAGTGCCTAAGGCACTTGACTGCTAACCAGAAGGCTAGCAGTTCAAC
>NW_006922479.1:131178-136259 GCF_000298275.1 Orycteropus afer afer | reverse complement strand
CCCCACCAGCCACTCCTTGGAAGGAAGGTTGGGCAATCTACTTCCATAGTGATACTGCCTCAGAAACCCAAGGAGGGGTTGTTATGAGTTGGGTCCAACTCAAAGGCACATAACAACAACGATTCACTGAACATGTACTTTCTTTCCCTTATTGCCATTGAAAATTCATTGCTGTAGGAAGGATCCTTATGGAAAATAAAAAGAATTACCAAACAGAAAACAAGTAGTAGATAGTTATTTACACTTTAAAATGTGGTATTGACAAAAGAATAGACATATTGTTCAATGGAATAGAATAGAAAACAGAGAAATGGACCTATACAAACATCCCCAATTGATTTTTCACAAATGTGCAAAAGCAATTGTAATAAAATGCTTGAGTCCATAAATAACAAAACTACTGTAGCAAGAGCATTCAGACTGTTTTCTCTGTGCTCTACAGAAAGACGTCTCAGCCTTTATTTCTCCTATGCATTTCACTTATATTTAACCCGTAATTTCTCATACTCCTTACTGGCCCCTTAAACTGGTGACCTGGCAGCTTCATGCATATTACAGGCTGTGGCATGGGCCACAGTGGCCAGTACACTAAGTGACCAGCAGGTGCAACAACACCAAATACACCACTTAAGACCAGGATTTAGCAATCTCTAGCTCCTGGAATCAAAGAGAACTTTGTTTTATAAGCAAGCTCCTGCAGGCTATCCTTGAAAGGGAAGTGTTTATTACATTGCATCTAGGAAGAATTGTCATCTTCCAAATATAACCTTGTGTTAAAGAAGGAATTCTGTACACTGCCCATGCATCTCACACCCTAGTACATGACACAGTTTTTTCCTCTGAAATCTATTTTCCCTGATACTAATATAGCCTCTCCTGCTCTTTTGTCATTATTAGTATTTATATGGTACATCTTCTTTCATCCTTTTGCTTTCAGTCTACCTGTATCATTGTATTTGAAGTGAGTTTCTTGTACATATCATATGTATATATATTTTTAATCCATGTTTTATCATTTTTTAAATCCACTCTGTCAGTCCCTGTTTGTTTGTTTTTAACATTTTATTGTGATTTGGGTGAAATTTTACAAAGCAGATTTTTTTTCCATGATTACATGGTTTAATATGGAAGTAGCAGGTTAAATTCAGTTTCAGGAACACTGAGGATACAATTCTTTAATCAGGAAACCCTTCCCTCACCCATGCCCATAAGTATGCCTCTCTTTGCCTCTGCTCCTCCGCCTGGCCTCTTCGATGCTCCGGCAAGTGTTACAACATCTTTTATCTCTGCAAATAGGTGTCCAGTGTGGTGCAGAATCTGACAGCAAGCCTCTTGCCTGAAGGCACTCAGCTTTCTTGCTCTGTAGCCTGGAAACCCTGCTATTCTACCTCATGCTGGTCTCTTGGTTCTGCTGCCCCTGCTGCTGTTGCCTCTCACCATTGTCTGGTGTCACAGCTCTGTCTCCTGTATCAAGGAAGTGCAGCACAGGGATCTTGGGTCCAAGGATGTGTGCTACTCCTGACTCTTATTTCTTTCTTTCTTTTAATTTTTTTAATTTTGTACATTTAGTTTACATTCAACATTACGTGTACATTTAGTTTCACTCCCCATTTACCGTGCCCAATCCTAACCCAGTCTCCTCACCTCCCTGTCCAGTTACCCATCTCCCCCTGCACCCCGTGTCCCTCATAGTTATGCACTCCTGTGTGTCCTGCTTTCCTCCATGTGAATGTTGCCCCTCTGGTGCCCCGCGGTTGATTGCTCCAAGGGATGCATTTCCATAGAGTATGTGGGTGTATCACCCTGGGTTGAGTGGACTGCATGTGCATCTTGTCTACTATTCAGCTGAGATCCAACCCTTGGGAGAGAACTTTATTCTAGGCCTAGAATGTATCCCAGGACCATAGTATTGGGGGTCTCATCACACTCTATCCGACCAGTAATTCTGGTCATTATTTTTAAAATTTTGTTCCATGTTTTCCCTCCTACTCTATCCAGGATCTCCAGATTTGATCCTTTCATGAGTGATTGGCTTTGGTAGCCAGGCACCATCTAGTTCTTCTGGTCTTGAGGCCATCGTGTCCTAGGGCTGATTGCTTCCAAATGCCCTTGGTGTTTCTTTTTTTTTTTTGCACTTTTCTTCACTTCCGATGCTAGGAGACCATTAGCTGCATCTTAGATAGCCACTTGAAAGCTTTTAAGACCCTACTCGTTACTCACCAATGTAGGATGAGGAACAAGACTTTTATGTATTTTGTGCCAAATGAGTCTGGTGTCCCCCAGTACTAAGGTCTTGAGACGGTAGAACCTTTGGTTCCCTCTCCCACAGTGTCTGGGTGTCTGTGAATGATTGCTCTGTGTCTGTTGTTTCTGTAGGGATTGCAGGTATTTTGTATCACTGGTATCTGTGCAAGATTAGCCTGCACTGAGTCTATCCTTGGCTTCGCATACTCCTGTTCACTGACACCCACCTGATCCTCTCAGGTATTTATGTGTTTATCTGTAGCCTGTTTTTTGGTGTTAATGGTAATGCAATATTGTGAGCACACTGGTTGGTATTAGCATCTGTCGTCTATCCCTTATGTGCACAAATTGGTGCCCTCCCTTTTCCTAATGTTATTATGATGGTCACAGACACTTTCCATACATCCCTCCCCTTACTCACGTCAGCGTGTAGGCCCCAACCAGCCTGAAATTAATCCCTCCACTCCAGGAACCTACAAAGTGAGTTCCCTTTCCCAAACAAACTCTTCTTTGTCTTTTTACACTAATGGGCTCATACAGTACTTGTTTTTCTGCGGCTGACTTATTTCACTCAGCATAATGTCCTCTAGGCTCATCCACATTGTGAGATGATTTGTGTATCCCTCGTTGTTCTTTAATGTAGCATAGTATTCCATTGTGTGAATGTACCATAATTTGGTTATCCATTCTTGTGTTGATGGGCATTTTGGTTATTTCCATCTCTTTGCTATAGTGAATTGTGCTACAATGAACATAGGTGTGCATATGTCTGTTCATGCACTGTCTCTCACCTTTTTAGGATATATTCCTAGTAATGGAATTGCTGAGTCAAATTGTATTTCTATTTTCAGTTTTTAAGGAAACACCATACCATATGCCACAATGGTTGTACCATTTTACAATCCCACCAGCAATGCATAAGAGTTCCAGTCTCTCTACAACCTTGCCAGCCGTTATTATTTTCTGTCCTGTTGAACTTTGTTATTATTGCTGGGGTGAGATAATATCTCATTGTTGTTTTGATTTGCATCTCTCTAATGAATAATGGGGAGCTCTGGTGGTGTAGTGCCAAAGGCATTTGACTGCTAACCAGATGCTGGAGGTTCAAACCCACCAGTGAATCCTTGAAAGGAGGGTTGGCCGATCTACTTCCATAGTGACACCACCTCGGAAACCCAAGGAGGTGTTGCTATGAGTGGGATCCGACTTGATGGCAATGAGTTAGTTTGGAATGACTAATGGTAGCAAGCAATTGCTCATGTGTTTGTTGGCAGCCAACATATCGTCTTTGGTGAAGTGTCTGTTCAAGTCTTTTGCCCATTTATGAATAGGGTTGTTTGTCTTTTTGGTGTGGAAGTGTTGATGTTTTCTATAGATTCTGGAGATAAGTCCTTTGTCAGATATGTCATAGGAAAATATTTTCTCCCAATTTGTAGGTTCTCCTTTTACCCTTTTGATGAAGTCTTTCCATGTGCATAAGAATTTAATTTTTAAAAGGTTCCAGTCATCTAGCTTCTCTTCTACCTCCTGTGCATTCTGGGTTATGCTTGACAGTCTATGTATGCCATAAATTAGGGCTCCCAGATTTGCCCCTATTTTATCTTTGATGTATTTTATAGTTTGGGGTTTTACATTTAAGTCTTTGATCCAGCTTGAGTTTGTTTTTGTGTATGGGGTGGGATATGGGTCTTGTTTCATTTTTCTGCAAGTAGATATCCAGTTTTGCCAGCACCATTTGTTAAAGAGGCTGTCTTTTCCCCATTTAATGGGTTTTGGACCTTTGTCAAAGATCAGCTGTCCATAGATGGATGGATCTATATCTGGACTTTCAGTTCTGTTCCATTGGTCTATCTGTCTTCGTACCAATACCATGCTGTTTCAACTACTGTGGTTGTATAGTAGGTTTTAAGATATGGGAGTGTGAGACCTCCCACTTTGTTTTTCTTCAGAAGTGCTCTGCTTATCTGAGGTCTCTTTCCTTTCCATATGAAGTTAGTAATTGGTATTTCCATGTCCTTAAAAAAATTTGTTGGAATCTGGATAGGGATTGCATTAAATGTGTGGATTGCTTTAGGTAGCATTGACATTTTCACAATATTCAGTCTACTTATCCATGAACAACGTAGGTTCTTCCATTTATGTAGTGCCCTTGTTGTCTCTTGTATAGGTCTTTGCATCTCTGGTAAAGTTTATTCCTAGATATTTTATCTTTTTAGTAGCTGTTGTAAGTGGTATTATTTCCCTTATTTCTTTATCAGAGTTCTCTTTGTTGATGTAGAGGAATCCAATTGATTTTTGTATGTTGACCTTGTATCCTGCCACTTTGCTAAACCACTCTATTAGTTCCAGTAGTTTTTTTGTTTAGTCTTTTGGGTTTGCTATGTACAGGATCATATCATCTGCAAATAGAGATAGTTTTAGTTCCTCTTTGCCAATTTGTATGCCTTTTATTTCACTTTATTGCCTTATTGCCCTGGTCAGGACTTTCAATACAATGTTAAATAGAAGTGGTGATAGAGGGTATCCCTGTCTCATTCCCGTTCATAAGGGGAGTGCCTTGCATCTTTCTCCATGATGTTGGCCATTGGCTTTGTATATATGTCCTTTATTATGTTGAGGAATTTCCCTTCAGTCCCTATTTTGCTGAGAGTTCTGAACAGGAATGGGTGTTGGATTTTGTCAAATGCCTTTTCTGCATTGATTGATATAATCATATGGTTCTTTTGTTTTGTTTATGTGTGGGTTACATTGATTGATTTTCTGGTGGAGAACCATCCTTGCATAGCTGGTGTGAATCCCACTTGGTCAGAATGTATTATATTTTTGATATGTTGTTG
>NW_006922479.1:128907-130354 GCF_000298275.1 Orycteropus afer afer | reverse complement strand
ATTCTAATTCTTCTGGTCTCAAGGTCATATAGGTTGAGGTTCTCATGATCCATTAGTCCTTTGGACTGTTTCCACATGTCTTTAGTTTTCTTCTCCCTTCTTTGCTCTGGACAGGGAGAGATCAATAATTACTGTCTGTTTTTAAGACCCTAGTTGGTACTCACTGAAGTAAGATGTGGAATAATACTTTTGTATAATATTTCATGCCACTTGAGCCTGATGTCCCCCATGACCATGGTCACCAGCCCACAGACCTAACAACTTGATTCCTCAAGGTGCTTAGTTGTGGCTAAAAAGTTTTCATAACTTTGCCCTCTGTTAGCTTTATACTACATGTGGACATTTTTATAGGACACACAAATACGTCAGTATGAATATCATCTGCCAAACCTATATAGAGTTGTGGTTATGTTCCTATTCACATATTCATACCTGATCTTCTTGCTTGTCTACCTATGTAGCCACCCATAGATTAGTGTTCGCTTTTACTGATAATGAGTATTGTGTATGCAATAGTATTTACCTTTATTTTTTGTACCTCTTCTTTATATGGGTGAAAAGAAAAGCAATATAACAAAAGTGTGTGACTAGTACAATATCACTAAGGAAGACACAGAGAGGAGCTCAACAGTCCTTGTTTCTTAATTGGTATATTTAGCTTATTTCAAATTAAGGTAATTATTGAAATGTTAGAGTTCATGACTATCATTTTATTGTTTGTTCTTTTGCTTATTTCCTATGTTTCCTGTTCCTTTGTTTCTCTTTTCTAGCTTTCCATTGAAATACTTGAATTTTTTTTAGTTTTTTGTTTTTGGTTTATTTTATGTGTTTTTGAGTATATTACTTTGTACAGCTTGGGAATAAGGCAAGGATGTCACTCTTAGTTAACATAATACTGAAAGTTCTAGCCAGTGTAATAAGTCAGGAAAAAGGAATAAAAGGCATACATATTGAAAAGGAAGCTGTCCCTACCTGCAGATGGCACACTAACTAGAAAATCCAAAGAATTCATAAAGTAAAAAGTTCCAGAAATAGTAAGTGAGGTCATCACAAAGTCTCAGGATGCAAAATCAACACCCAAAAATCAATTGCTATTCTATATACTAACAATAAACATGTGATAACCAAATTTAAAAACAATATCATCTAACAATTACTACAAGTAAAATGAAATACTGAGGTGTAAATCTAACAAAACATGTACAGGATGTGTATCCTAAAAAATACAAAATGTTAATGAAAAAAATCAAAGAAGAACTAAATAAATGGAAAGATATACTCTGTTCATGGGTTCGAAGAATCAACATAGTAACAATATAAATTCTCCCCAAATTGATCTATAGATTTAATGCAATTTCTATCAACACTCAGCAAGGATTTTTGTAAGCATAAAGAAGCTTATTCTAAAATTTATATGGAATTACACAGGACCCATATTAGCTGAAAT
>NW_006922479.1:127786-128357 GCF_000298275.1 Orycteropus afer afer | reverse complement strand
ATCTAGAGAGAGAGAGATTCACTTCAAGGAAATTGCTCACACAATTATGGGGATGGCAAGTACCAAATCCATAGTCAGGTAGTAAGCTTGAGACCTCTGCTGGCTCACAGGATTGTGGGGGATGACGACTCCAAAATCTGCATGTTAGGTGACAAGCCAGAGACTTCTGCAGGCTTATGTCCCAGGAACAAGAGATCAGGCAATAAGAAGAATGCAAGATGGAGAGAAAGAGAGAGAGCAAGCTCTACCAGTATATTTATTTACATACTGGAGGCAGGACACACCCCCAAGGAAACTCCTCTTTCATCTGATTGGCTGAACACATCAGATCATATAACAAAAAATGAATACATTATATCATATTATGGAAGAGCAGCCAGCCCAGTGTCTGCCAAACCACTGAGAATCATACCCTAGCCAAGTTGACACACAACGTTAACCATCATGGACCATTTTTTTTTTAAAGAGTTTGTTTTACATTCAACATTATGTGTACATTTAGTTTCACTCCCCATTTACCATGTCCAATCCTAACCCAGTCTCCTCCCCTCCCTACCCTGTAACCCTCCCC
>NW_006922479.1:124165-127254 GCF_000298275.1 Orycteropus afer afer | reverse complement strand
CTGGGAGTTTTTGTCTGGAGCCCCTTCTGGGGTTTCTTGTTTGAGGGAGCAGGTCAGTTGAAAGAAACTGATGGGAGGGGTCTTGCTATTCTACTCTTCTACCTAGCAAATTTGAGGTTTTTTGACATTCAAAAGAAGCGGAGGTATATTTTGGTATATTTTTCACCCTCTATACAGAAAAACAAATGAAATGGAACTCATAAAGATCAATATATTAGGCATTAGTGAGCTGAAATGGACTGGTTTTGGCCATTTTGAATCAGCCAACCATATGATCTACTATGCCAGGAATGACAAATTAAACAAGAGTGGTATGGCATTCATCATCACAAAGAATGTTCCAAGATCTATCCTGAAGTACAATGCTCTCAGTGATAGAATAATATCCACACACCTACAAGGAAGACCAGTTAATACTATTATTCAAATTTACGCACCAACCACCAAAGCCAAAGATGAGGAAATTGAAGATTTTTAGCAACTTCTACAGTCTGAAATTTTCCAAACGTGCAATCAAGATGTGTTGTGTTACAGGGGCAGGGAGGCCACATCTTCTGACCTCCGCTAATCCCACAAGAGGAAGACAGAATCACCATCAATAGCCCAAGGCCTATTCCTGTGAGGCCAGACATACTGCCTCCCTCCAGCCCTCTCATCAACCCTGACATCAACCGTTCCTCCCTCAGCACTCACCATCTCTCTGCTGGGTTTGATAATTCACTGCAGTGGCCACACAGAACTCACAGATTATGTGGTTTATTGGGGAAGCATCAGGCTACAATTCAAGCTCAGGAACAATGCTCAGTCTCTCAGCCCACCGCCTCTCAGCCAACAGTCTCTCTTCTAGCAGTGCGTGTCTCTTGGTGTCTCTCTCTCAGCAGCTTGTGTCTCTCAGGAGCATGCTTCTCTCAGCAGCACATCTTTCTCAGCCAGCAGTCAGAGAGACTTCTTCTGCCTCTAGAAGGGCTCCTTTTGAGCCTGGCAGAGTGACCACTAACCAATCCCAACATCAAAATTCTATACACCAGAGAGAGAGTGAACTTCCCAGAAGATTGCTTCATGCTGGTTCAACAGAAATACCCCAGGTGGATAACTTTAGCAATCAGGAGTTATTCTGTTGCCCATGGCAAATTCCACCATGGAGTTAACAAAGACTTATGGCTAGAAAAGCCATATTATGTAATTTACTATACTGCATGCTGATTATCATTAGTGATTCAAATGCAAAAGTTGAAAACAAAGAAGAAACACCAGTACTTGGAAAATATGGCCTTGATGATAGAAATGATGCTGGAGATTGCATAATAGAATTTTGGTTATACACATGGACTTCACCAGATGGAACACACAGGAATCAGATCAACTACATCTGTGGAAAAAGGTGATGAAGAAGCTCAATATCTTCAGACAAAACAAGGTCAGGAGCTGACTGTGGAATAGGCCATCAACTGCTCATTTGCAAGTTCAAGTTGAAGCTGAAGACAATTAAAACAAGTCCCCGAGAGCCAAAATATGACCTTTATTATATCCTACCTGTATTTGGAGACCATCTAAAGAATAGATTTGGTGCACTGAACACCAATGGCCAAGAACCAGAGGAATTGTGGGATGACACCAAAAATATCATCCAGGAAGAAAGCAAGAGGTCATTAAAAAGACAAGAAAGGAAGACAAGACCAAAATGGATGTCAGAAGAGACCCTGAAACTTGCCCTTGAGTGGAGAGTAGCTAAAGCAAATGGAAAAAATGACAAGATAAAAGAGCTGAACAGAAGATTTCAAAGAACACCTCAAGAAGACAAAGTCAATTATTATAATGAAATGTGCAAAGACCTGGAGTTAGGAAACCAAAAGGGAAGAACATGGTTGGCATTTCTCAAGCTGAAATAACTGAAGAAAAAAATTCAAGATTCTGTGGGCAAAATATTGAATGATGCAGGAAACATCAAAAGAAGATGGAAGGACAGAGTCACTGCACCAAAAAGAATTGGTCGATGTTCATCCATTTCAGGAGGTGGCATATGATCAAGAACCAATGGTATGGAAGGAAGAAGTTGAAGCGGCTCTGGAGGAATTGGCAGGAAAAAAAAAAAAACTTCACTGCTGTCGAGTCGATTCAAGTGCTGAAGAGCAAAGATGTCTCTTTGAAGACAAAAGAGTGCCTAACCCAAGCCATGGTGTTTTCAATCACCTCATATGCACATGAAGCTGGACAATGAATAAGGAAGACAGAAGAACAGTTAATGCTTTTGAGTTTTGGCAAAGAATACTGAAAGTACCATGGACTGCCAGAAGAACTAAGAGATCTGTCCTGGAAGAAGTGCAGCCAGAATACTCCTCAGAAGCAGAGTGGTCAGACTTCATGTCACCTACTTTGGTTATGTTGTCAGAAGGGACCATTCCTTGGAGACGGATATCATCCTTGGTAAAATGAAAGGCCAATGGAAAAGGGGAAAGCCCTCAACAAGATGGATTGACATGGTGGCTGCAATGACGGGCTCAGGTATAACAAGGATTGTGAGACTGGCACAGGACTGGGCAGTGTTTAATTCTGTTGTACACTATGATTCAGAGCTGACTCGATGGCTCCTAACAACAACATACAGAAAAATACATTTATACTAGAAAACATAGTGGGAGTTGTGGACAAGAGGATGCAAACAAGCTCTGAGACCCTGGAAAACATTTTAGGCAGAATCCTTTCTTGTAATCTAGTGACATGATCCTGCGGGGGGAATGGTACTATAAAAGAGATTTACATTGGCATATCATGTCACTTTGCTGTTGTTAGATGCCATTGAGTCAGCTCTGACTCACGGTGACCTTATGTATGTTGTAGTTGTTGTTGTTATGTGCCATTGAGTCAGATCCGACTCATAGCGACCCCTCCTTGCTTTGCCGAGGCAGTATCACTACAGAAGTATATTGCCCAACCTTCCTTCTGAGATGCCTGGCTCTATGCCATCTTCATGATCATTGCCATTTTTTCGTTCATTGTAGTGGCCTTTAGAAAGTGTCTTCCAAACTAAGGGGCTCATCTTCCAGCACTATATTGGACAATAGTCTGTTGTGATCCACAGGGTTTTCATT
>NW_006922479.1:121759-123502 GCF_000298275.1 Orycteropus afer afer | reverse complement strand
CGAGTCATTTCCAACTCATAGTGACCACCTTTGGGTTTCCAAGGCAGTAAATCTTTATGGAAGTAGATTGCCCAATCTTCCCTCCACAGAGTTTGGTGAGTTTGAACCACCAACCTTCTGGTTACCAGTCAAATGCCTTAGGCACTGTGCCACCAGAGCTCCTTACAACAAACTTTAGCCATATCTAAATGATTTTTCTGTCTTTCCCATTTCTCTTTTCTTATCCATAGCCTTTGGGTCCCACTTTTTCTGTTCAAATAATAAATTCACTTCTTCAAATGCTTTATGTACTTGGCACCTTCTATATTGGAGCTTTATTATTATTATTATTATGCAAAGTCTATCTCTACTCATTTCCTCTACCTTAAGAACAGGAAATGTCTGAAGAGAAATAGTCCATCAATAGTAACAACCTCCTAGACAAAAAACACATAAAAATAGCCTGGAAAACATGGCACTTTTACTTGAGAGTATGTAACATAGTACAGGCATTTGCTTAGGTACTGTTCTTATCATTATTGTTATTGTCATGTGCCAATGAGTTGGTTCCAACTCATAGTGACTCATGGTTCCAACTCTTACAACAAAACAAAACTCTGCCCAGTCCTGTGCCATCCTCACAATCATTGCTATGCTTGAGCCCATTGTTTTAGTCACTGTATCAATCCATCTCATAGAGGGACTTTCTCTTTTTTCACTGCTTCTAATTTTCCAAGCCTGATGTCCTTCTCCAAGGACTGGGCCCCTTTTGATAACATGTCCAAGACACATGAGAAGAAGTCTCACCATTCTTGCTTCCAAGGAGCGTTCTGGCTGTACTTCCAAGATAGAATTCATCATTCTTCTGGCAGTCCAGAGTGTATTCAATATTCTTTTCTAATACCAAACTGTTCTTATATAGCTTACTAAATGCATAATAGCAGCTTTGTTATACAGGAGGGACTACTAAGTGGGCAGAAAGCTAGAAAAGTATCTGGCACATGAAATTTCTTATGCAAACAATACTCAAAGTATCCACATTTATCCTTCAAATGCAATACAGGTTCTTACCTATATATCAATATAGAATTCCTCCCCACCCTGCCACTATTTTTTCAAACTGTGATCAGTAAAGTAACTAACTCTAAAAGGGAAAAAATAGGTTCTCATGCTTCAAAAAAAAAAAAAAAATCTAGCCATAATACATGGCATAAATACACTATCAAACATAACTAAAAACATAGAAACCTGAAGACAAAATAGATGACTAGGGCCTCCTAAAAATTAGATACTTATGCACATAAATGGATTGCACCAAAAGGGTAAAAAGAGAACCCACAGACTGCGAAAAAAAAAATTGGCAATGATATATTGGATGAGGGTTAAATCTCTAAAATTTATAGAAAACTTCAATACCTTAACAACAAAAAGAAAACAATCCAATTAATGGGCAGAGGACATGAACAGACATTTCACTAAAGAAGACAGACAACTAATAAATATATGAACAAATGCTCAGAATCATTGACCATTAGAGAGATGCAAACCGAAACAAAAATGAGATATTGTCTCACTCCAGCACTAATAACAAAGTTCAAAAACAAAAACAAAAAAATAAAACAGAAAACAATAAATGCTAGCAAGGGTGTGGAGAGACTGGAACCCTCACATACTCCTGATGGGACCATAACATGGTGCAACCTCTGTGGAAAACAGTATGGCACTTCCTCAAAGCTAGAAATAGAAATACCATATGATCCAGCA
>NW_006922479.1:115162-121419 GCF_000298275.1 Orycteropus afer afer | reverse complement strand
ACACATATTAACATGGGTGAAGGGGGAAGGCAATAAAAAATTCAAAATAAAATACAATTCTATTGGGTAAACTGTGCCCCCCATCACCCAAACTCTTCATGGAGGCTAGCCAAGCCTTAGGAGCAGGCTTGTGTGGTGGCTCTTCGACTTGAGTTCTATCGGCTTCCAGGGTCAACCAAATTCCCAGTAACAGTTTAGGCAAGTATTACTTGGAAATCTCTGGAAATAACTTTCTCCAAAAGACTCAGGTCTTCAAGTTTCACTATTGCTAAAAAATCCACACTGTTTTCTATACTCAGAATAATTGTCATGACACTGACATTTGCAATCATGATTTAAGCACACCTGATTCATTTAGAAAACATGACATGTTAGTAGACAATTGCAAGGAGAAAATTATAATTATTTTGATGACAATAATTAAGGACAATTGTGAAAAGCTTTAGGATATTGGATTCCTCTTGGTAAAGCATGAATAACCCATCACTTGTCATTTTTAAGAAAATGTGCTCTGTAATAGGAAGTCCAGGGTAGAGTGGAGAAAAAAAGTGTGGAAAAAACTCATAATCATAAAAAAAAAAAAAAGACCAGGCTTACTGGTCTGAGAAAGACTGGGACCTTTAGTCACCCTTCAAGCCTGGAACAGAACTCACCACAGCGGCTCAACTTTCAGCCAAGTGATTGGCAGGCCTATAAGGTGAAACAAAAACACTGGAGAGGTTCACTGGCCACATAAGATCCAAAAGAAAGCTTTTGCCCAGGGATAAAACTTAGAAGGTAGGAAGGGATAGGAAAGAAGGACAAATGGAAACGGGATACCCAGGGAGGAAGTGGGAAGAGTGATGTTACATTGTGGGGCTCGCAATAGATGTCACGATACAAATGTGCATGAACTGTTTAATGTAAACTTTCACTTAAATCGCAATCAGAAGTTAAAAAAGAAAGAAAGAAAATGGCTCTGAGGCCGCTTACAATTTTACCTCACAACTCTCTTTCCCCTCCATTGTTCTCCAAGAATATTAATGACATTAGCCACTATTGCCTCTGCCTTCCTTAGTACTGCTCAGGGTGAGCTCTTGAGACCTTTACCTAGTCCTTCCCCATTCCCAGCCAGCAATGGAAATCTCAGCCAGCAAGTCAGGAATTTAGTGCAACCATCAATCTAACATTCTGTGTCTCCAGGAGGAAAACTGGGCTTTGCTTCCACTCTTTACTTTCATCAGATCCCTTTGGACTTACACATCAGATCTCTATCTGCCAGCACAGTGACTAATCTCTAGAGCTGGTGAATTTTCACCTGCCCATGTCTCTCTTAGCTACTGCATTCTCCTGTTCCCCACTAATCCTCCCATCACCTGCCCCCCCACACACACACACACACGTACACACAGGTACATCTACTTTCTGGGTAAAATAAGGATCTTGTGTTTTCCTCCTTAGCTCCCTTTCCTTTGGAGCAGGATATCACAAAAAAATTGCTCTTAATACCTGTTTGTTTAATTCACTGAAATAAGCCATTCTAAGTAACACATAATGGAATAAAGAAAGGAATGAATTGCTCTTGGAAACCTGCTCCTGCTTATAAACTTGGAAGACTTATCAGGCTGAGGGAAGAGGAAGACTAATTGGAAAGCACTGTTGTTGCTAGTTGCCATCAAGTCAGCTCCGACACATGGTGACCTCATGTGTAACAGAATGAAATGTTCCTGGGTCCTGCACCATCTTCCTTCCAACCTAGGGAGTTCATCTTCCAGCACTCTGTCAGACAATATCCTGTTGTGACCCATAGGGTTTTCATTGGCTGGTTTTCAGAAACAGATCACCAGATTTTTCTTCCTAGTGTGTCTTAGTCTGGAAACTCTGCTTAAACCTGTCTGCCATGGGTGGCCCGAGAGCTCTGGTAGTGTAATGCCTAAGGCATTTGACTGCTAACTAAAAGGCTGGCAGTTCAAACCCACCAGTCACTCCTCAGAATGGAAGGTTGGGCAATCTACTTCCATAGTGATTCCACCTCAGAAACCCAAGGATGGGTCTCTATGAGTTGGGTCCGACTCAATGGCATATAACAACAACAACAACAACAACAAAATATCAGTGGCCCTGCTGGTAGTTGAAATATTGGTGGCATAGCTTCAGCACCACAGCAACAGGAAGCCACCATTACACAGCAAACTGACAGATTGTGGTGGTGGAAAACATTAAATTCCTAATAAGGACTGAAACATAATATAACGTAACATAAGCACCATCACTAAGGTAAAACTAAAGATAATTCACAGAGGCAATTTCAACTAAATAAAATATACCTCAGAGTTCAGACTCCTGGAATAAATTGTTTCTTTAGGTGTATAAATGGAATTCTTCCATCCCACAAGAGCTCTGGTGGCATAGTGCCTAAGGCATTTGGCTGCTAACCAGAAGGCTGGCAGTTCAAACCCACCAGCCACTCCTCGGAAGGGAAATTGGGCAATCTACTTCGGTAGAGATGCTGCCTTGGAAACCCATGGAGGGGTCACTAATGAGTTGGATCCAACTCCGTGGCCATGATTTCCTTCCCACTTTAATTTCCCATGTTAAAAAAGCCACTTTGAGTCAGAAACCCAGAAGGCTGGCGGTTCAAACCCACCAGCCACTCCTCGGAAGGAAGATGGGGCAATCTACTTCCATAGTGATACTGCCTCGGAAACCCAAGGAGGGGTCGCTATGAGTTGGGTCCCACTTGACGGCATATAACAACAACAACAACATCAACAACTCTAGACTCAGTTCACCCAACCTCCAGCCAAGAGGCACCTGTAAAACCCTGGATTGGGCTTCAAGAGGTCTGTGAACTCCTTAGAACTATAAGCAAAACTTTGAGCTCATGTGCATTTCTGGAGGAATAGGGACCAAACTTTTCAACATATTCTCAAAGGAGACCTTGACCTCAAAAGAGTCAAGATCATTAGACTGCCCTAAACAGACTCTATGACTTCTTTGTTATCATAATTTCAAAAGGGAAATGAGCCATGAAATTCAGTTTAAATCTGGACAAGAAAGGAAAAAAGGCAAAGAGGGTATTAGAGGACAGGAGACAAAACTGAAAGCAAATGAGAATTTGAAAGAACAGAGGGACGACAATGATTTAAAAATTGTACAAAATATTACTGAGTATAATTAATAAGTATGGAGATCACCAAATAAAAGTCAGTGCTGTAGACAATACGATAGATCTTGGTGTCCCTATAATAGCAGCAACAGGACCACTGCTAGCCATTAGGAAACTTTGAGTGCCTAAAAAAGGCATCTGTTCCTCAAGAAAAAAAAATCTATTAATACATTATTGTCAAGCTGAATAAGCTCACATGGCTGGGCCTGAGAAAGTGTGGCATATGACCTTTTATGTGGTCCATAATGTACCAATAAAAGGAGAAAGGAGGTGGGTGGGGAGTTGCTGGGAGGAGCGTGGCCATCCAGCTGAAAATTGCCCCAATGGCAGTTCCATGGATATATTTTGAGCCATTGGCTAGAGCACAAGAGTCCTCTGAAGACACTATATAGGAGCCCCCATTATCACCTGCTCACCTGGGTCACTTGGGCTCTAGTAATATCAGCTTATTCCCTTCCCTGCACCTGCTCATCAAATCAGAAAAGGCAACTCTATCAGATTCCTCATTGGAGAGTAAGAGAACAGTCAAAGTAGGGAATAGCCTTGCAAATATATGCAATATATGCTCACATGCTTGTCCCAGTAAGCACATGCATGGCTGCATGGGCCTGCATGGGTCAACGTAGAAGAGGAGCATTTCCCTGTTGCTCTAGGGCTCATCTATGTTCATATGCATTCATATGTCTACAATGTGAATGGCACTCCATGCATGTGATACCTAAATCAGTACACAACCTGAACACCCATAGCAACCATTAGTAGGCACTTACCAAGCACTGGGCACTTTAATACGTTATCTCTAATCCTCAACAGTATAGAATAGATATTATCAGATTAAGAACCTAGTTTAAGGGTATATAGCTAAGAAGGGGTGAAGATAGAATTCAATCCTAAATATGGCAGCTGCTGAGGCCCTAGCTCTTCTCCCTATACCATGCTGCCTTCCTCTCCAGGGGAAGTTTCACTACTGAGAGGAACATCCCATTCATTTGGATATTGCAGTAGCCTTCTGGTTGATGTTTCCTTTGTGTTTCAGTCCCTCATTTCTAAGGATAGTGTTTGCATAAGAATGATAGCTTGCTAAGGGTCAAAGAAAATTATTAAAATTAAAAACTGTGGTTCCACTATTTAAGATGGGGTTAGAAAAGGAACTATATGTTTTGTTAAAAAGATATGTACGTAAATACATTTATTTATGCAGGTCCTGTTGATTTAACCCTTTAACCCTGGAAGCCGATGGATCTCAAGTCTAAGAGCCACCACACAAGCCTGCACCTAAGGCTTGCCTAGCCTCCATGAAGACTTAGGGGGGTGGGGGGCACAGCTTCTCCCCACTTTCTGCTTTCTCCACTAGAACTGCGACCAACCCTGACCAGCCTTCAATTTACTAATTCAGACTTTGCTTCAAAACTTTGTGGTTCAAGGGCGCCATCTTGAGGCATGTTCTATTACTCTCAGTGCCTCTGAATTTGGAAAGATACGCGAAACATAATTAGGAATTTTGCTGAATAGCTCAGTGAGTTCCATTTCCTAAATTTTTTCTTCAATCTTCACAGCAAAAAATCAAGCTATAAGACAATGACATGGTTTTGAGCAGACACAATAAATTCAGTTTCACAAACAATGGCTCCTCCTACAAATATCTTTTAACAATAATCACAGCATGGAAGTCACTAGTTTATTTATTTCTTTGCATGTTTGTGTTTACAGTAAGTAACTTTCTCCATTTATTGGGAACAGTTCACAGAAGCCACACTATTAGAATTCTTGGGCTCCATGGGAAGGCACAGATGAAATCCTCAAACAACACAGAGATTTGAGACCCCATTTAAAGTCCTCCAAGTGTCCCTACATAGGGTCCTACTTCCAATGGACCTGCCAGACATCATGACTCAGCCTCTCAGATGTATATGAGCAGGATTCATATACATCTGGCATCAAGTCCCCAGACCAATCACGAGTACCCTGCCTTGCCCCTAACCAATCACTCCCCAGCTCCACAACTCCACTAATAAAGCCCTTGTCCTACAAACCAAGCACCCTCCTTGGCTCTGTTTAACTCATGACAGAGCAAGTGCAAATCCAATATCAGAAACTTCCACTTGAGAAATGTTCTGGGCTTTTCTAGTTGTGCCAGGGTTTCACCAGCCCCCAGCTTACTCTCTCCTGAACATACCATGTGTTTTTTTTACACTGCCATGCATTTATCCCTGCTGCTGCTTCTGTGTGAATTCCCACCACCCACTCCCCTCCCACTGCCACCAATATCACAGTTTGCTTGGTGAATTACCACCCAATCTTTCAAGACATAGCTTTCAAGAAACCTTCCACTTACCCACTTAGCCTCTGCAGGAATAACTAAAACCTTCTTTCTTATCGTATACTTTGGTAAGATTAAGTACAAACCTCCACTGTTACTTTCATCACATTGTATCATAAGATAATTTTTAATGTAGTTTTCCCTTCACTAGAGTGTGAGCATCTTTGGGTACCATCTTATTCATCTTTGTGTCCCCAGATAATGGCTCAATGTTCAGCAGATAACAAACACATAATATATGCCAGGCAATGTTGTCTTAACAAGGGGAGATTCCATTAGCACAATCACTAAATAATGTATATGATTAAAGCATCTAGTGTCTTCCCCTGTCTTCTCCCAAATTCCAAATAGCTATCCCAGAGGAAGATGACCACATCACAATAAAGACAGATTCTGAACTTTTGTAGCTACTTTTTTCAAATGGGTAAGAGACAAGGAACAGTGGAATTTCACCCTCCTCAGGTGCTTACACAACACTTCCACCTGGATGTCTTCTTGGCCCTTAAACTCAAGATGTCACATAGGAAACTCATTATCTTAACCAGGAATAGGCAAACTATAGCCCTCAAGCCAAATCTGATCCACTGCTTGTTTTTGTAAATAAAGTTTTATTGGAACACAGCCCTGCCCATTTGTTTACATGTTGTTTATGACTGCTTTCACAGTACAATGGCAGTGGTGCATTGCTGCAACAGAGACCATATGGCCCACAACGCCAAAAATATTTCCTATCTAGCCCTTTAAAGGGAGCTCTGGTAGCATAGTGGCTAAGGCACTTGATTGCTAACC
>NW_006922479.1:113732-115056 GCF_000298275.1 Orycteropus afer afer | reverse complement strand
GATAATGCCTCGGAAACCCAAGGAGGGGTCGTTATGAGTTGGGTCCAACTCAACAGCACATAACAACAACAACAACAACAACAGCCCTTTAAAGAGAAATTTTGCCAACCTCCGGATTCTTAACTATCTAGATTGCACCACCGACTATGCTCCTCATTTTAACAGCTGGCACTGCTTTCCATCCAGGGGTCCACACATAATCCTTCCTCCTCTCACCTACATAGACAATTAATTGCCAAACACTGCTGTTTCAACCTTCCAAATATCTCTAGAATGTTCCACCATCCCCATTCACTACATTGATCCAAGTCAACATCTTCTTTCATCTGGACTACTGCACTCACAACCACTAGTTTGGAGCTATTTTTTTAAACCATAAATTTGATTGTTGCTATCCTAATTAAAACTTTTAGTAACCTACCATTGCCTTTATAATAAGGTCTAAACTCTCCAACATGGCCTACAAAGCTTTTTGTGACCTGACTCAGCCTTCCTACCCAGTCCCATCTACCTTAATGTTCCTTCCTCCTCATAGCCATTCTTCTAACACAGCATTTCCTGTGTTCCTTTCATGCTGATATTATTCCTTATTCTGGATTCACCTCCTCCCTCTTTCACACCCTTCACTTTCCGCTTCTAACTCCTACTCGTTCTTAAATACTGCTTTCTCCAGGAAAATCTCCTTGACTTCCATAGGAAATTAGGCCTTCCAGCTATATTCTCTACAATACCTTATGAATTCTTTATTAAGATAATGATTGCAATTTATTTTAATCTTTAAGTGCCGACTCCTGCTAGGCTTTAAGATTGATACAAATAGGAACAACTGGTCATCTCATGTCTATCTCTTCTACAATGAACAGCACGTCATAGGTACTCAATTCTATCTAGAAAGGAACTTTCCTACTCAGGACCTTTCCTGTTACCTTCTTTCCTTTGGCAAAAACATCTATGGCTGGGGTGGCCTCAACAAAGTCATTTATTTTACTGTATATTTTCTCTCCAACCCATTCCCCACTCTTCCTTTGCTCTGCTCTGTAACATGGTGGCTTGAACTAAGCAAACTGTACTTCCCACATTTCTGGTTAGATTCAGCCAGTAGGAGGGCCTGGCAAGAGATTGGAAGAGGCAGAGGGGAAAACAGGGTATTTCTCCCTCTCCCTCTCTCTCCCCCTCTCCCTCTGCTTTGGGTGGCACCTCTAGCAAAGGCTCTGACTCTTCCATAGTTTCAACAGTTGTGGGCAGCCCCTGCCATAATTCCAGCCCCTCAAAGGTTTTGCTAGCACTATCCTTTTCTGTGGTCTCTTCAACAGTTGTTAATCTC
>NW_006922479.1:109845-113232 GCF_000298275.1 Orycteropus afer afer | reverse complement strand
CAACCTTCCTTCTGAGGAGTGGCTGGTGGGTTTGAACTGCCAGCCTTCTGGTTAGCAGTCAAATGCCTTAGGCACTATGCCACCAGAGCTCCTAATACACAAAGTAGAACTGCAGAAAGGGAGCCTGGGATGAAAGGAGGAGGGAAAAAGCAGTATTGGGAATGATTTTTTTTGGGGGGGGGGATATCAAATTTGTAAACCGATTACTTCAAGCTGAGGAGTAATTTTCAACTTGGCATGATGAAGTAAGACCCAGGCAGAAGTGAAAATATCCATCAACTAAGCAGCAATTCATAGCAGACTACAGGAAACTCTGTTCCCAGAGAGAATAATGTGGGAATAATAACTTGTCCCCTAGAACAGTGGGGAAACCATTCAGAAGAGCCTGGGAGATTCTGAGAATTAGTAGACCCTGAGAATCAGCCAAATCTTTGGAAGTTAAAAAAAATGTTAATATAAAAAATTAAAGAACAAGAAAAAATGTATGCACATGGATCTAGCAAATCAACTTATTTGCACTTCAGTTTTGAAAATAGTGTTGCTTTTGATGTTATTTTATTTCAGTCATTTAGGCCCCAGTAATTTATGATTTCTAGTAATTCCACTTAGTAGGCTGAAATTTTATATAGTCACCTTTATAAAGAATTTTACTGAAAAGAAAGTTAAACATAAGATCACAGGCCAGTCATTACACCAATAATAAATAATTTTTTTAATATTTTGCAAATACTATTTAAGATATAAAAAAAGTATCAAAGCAATCCCTCAAAGGCTAAGAGGGAGCATAATGTGCTATTTACATAGCATTTACATTTTATTAGGTATAAGTAATCTAGATATGATTTAAAGTATATGGGTGGATATGCATAAGTGGCATAAGAAAATACTTTGCCACTTTACATATGGGAATTGAGTATTCCCAGATTTTGGCCATGGGGATCTTGGACCCAATCCCCCATGAATATCGAGAGATGACTGTAGTTTATTTAGAAATGATTACTGCAAGCAGGAATGAAGAAAGAGGAAAAACAGCAAAAGGTAAATTATTGAGCTGGTTACTTCTGTGGGCAACTGAGGCTGAGTATCTCTGGTGCCCTTCTGAGAAACCGTATAGAAGAGTATCTTAGAACTATCCTTCTGAAGAACAGAGGCTGAAGTATGTATTCACCAACTTCTACCCTTCTGTTGAGAGTTAGTCCCACTCTACTTCTAGGAGGAGCAAGCAACCTCCTGTGGCTTCAGAGAAGTCCCTAAATCGGAAGAGCTGAGATACTATGTATGTGTGATTGAGATGGGAAGCTGGGAGCATGCATAAGAACTATACACTCTAGCCAAACTCAGGTGGGCTAAGGGGATGTGACACAAGGCATAAAAGTTCATCTGCTATAGTCTACCCCATGCACTGCCCAGATCTACTTCTGCCCCAAGAAGTTGCACTCTATCATTAAATCTTCAAAGTGATGACCAGCTGCAATCTCTACCAAAAGACTTAAGACACAAAGATGAGTAGAACATCCTATGGTCCTTGGTGTTTCCACTAGTCTCAAGGCTGTAATTGATATTCATCATCTCCCTCCTCTGCCATGCATTCCAGATTTGCCTCACCCTCAGTCAGTGCTTCAACTGATCTAGATTGCTTACCAAAGTGGGTAACTATGCATTTCTTAATTCCGGAATTTAGGCTTTCAATGAATTCAGATTGACCTCTTCAATTAATTCCTAACTATTGAGAATTTGCTATAGGTTCCTTTACACTTACAGATGGTAGGTAAGATGGAGAAAGGAGTACACAATAACCAGAATTCAGACCATGCATGTTAGAGAGATGTAAAGTCCAATTCTGGAATCTCATACCATCTTTCTCAAATAAAACAAGACACCAAAATGATAATACATGATATACTTATTACAATAAGCTTGGCAGTAAGTACCAAATTGTTGTAATTCACATAACAAAATGAGCTTCAACGGGCCCTGCTTTCTATGAACATAATTAAAGTTAAAAGTGCCAGGAAAAGAATTACATAAACAAATCCCTTATTCTAGATTAGCAATTTTGGTTACTTTTTCTCTCAGACCAAAAAATTTCTTCCTGAGTGAACATTATCTATATTATGATTTTAAAATGGCAGAAAATGGGACCAAGGGAGCTTCCACACAGTTTCCAAATTAAATGACAGATCTGTTTGTACAAGATTGAACGTGGGAGAAAATCCAAATATACCGTCCACTTCAAATAAATCAGCTTTGAATGAAAACAGTTCAAACTTAAGCACTTTATAAGTGCATTGACCACACTTATCTAAACTGTATTTGAACTCCAACGTACTGCTTTTTATGGTCCAAGGAACCAAATAGGACTAAAGTTGGACATTTACGATATTGATGGATATACTGGCTTCTTTTCCCTTTGCTCCAAAGAATAATCAGAGCAGTGGTTCTGCTTCCTGGGTGGGTCTTATCAGTACGTGAAGAATCCAGTGCTAGTGATTAGTCACAAATCTATTTCTCATCACTAATGACTCAGTTTGGATGCTAGTTTATTACTCAGAAGCATATGAATAAATCCCTCAAAGACTGACCACTCCAGGAAATAAATCTGACCCTCCAGACTCCCATGTACACAAGTGCAGAGCAGGTCTCCTTCCTCATTTTCTTCCTCACCTCTTAACCACATAAATACCCTATTTCTACACCAAGTTCACAGAGATGCAGCATGTAGCACATGGGCTAGAACTAGGATAGAAGATTTGAAAAAAGGTTATATGGTTGCAGTAGCAGAAGTTCACTTAAACTGTTAAAGACTTTTAGAATCATCTATCAGAATAATGTTATGCCTTCCCACAGAACTCTGACACTGGATTTATATATATTTTAAACTTCTCCAATTCTATTCCATTTAGGAAGAGTGACAACTCATTTCATAAAGAGTTATCTACCTCTACTAAAAATCTTCAATAGAAATGAATTTCTATTCACAGTTTCCCATAGTCTGCTTGTATTACACAGAATTATTTCCACATTAAAGTGCTAATTAAGAAATATCTATCAGCCAACATTGCAGTTCAGTGAGGAAAGGATGGTCTTTTTAACTAATTATGCTAAGTCAACTGAAAGTCATATGAAAAATATACCTTTATACCAGAAAAAAAAAAAAAAAAGATGGATTTCAGATCTAAATGTGGAAAGTAAAACAATAAACCTTTTCATAGGAGATAAAAAAAAAAAAGCTCACTCCCATCAAGTCAATTCTGACTCATAGTGACCCCTCCTTGGGTTTCTGCAGTGGTTTCCATGGTGGTATCTCTATGGAAGTAGATTGCCCAGTCTTCCTTCCAAGGAGTGGCTAGTGGGTTTGAACCACCAGCCTTCTGGTTAGCAGTCAAA
>NW_006922479.1:108379-109715 GCF_000298275.1 Orycteropus afer afer | reverse complement strand
AAAATTAATAATTTTATTTATCAAAAGTTACCATGAATAGAATGAAAAGGAAATCCACAACATGGGAGAAGATAGATATTTATGATATATGAATTCAAAAAGGTCTTGTATCCTGCATGTATACAAAGAACTACTAATCAATAAGAAAAAGACAATAACTTAGTGAAAATTAGGCAAAATACTTGGACAAATACTTGATTACAGAGGATAACCAAATGACAAAAAGAATAAGAAATGCTCAACTTCCTTGTCATCTGAGAAATGTAAATTAAAGCCACAATGAAGGGGCTTTTGATTCCAGCAAAAATGGAGTAAGCCCACTGAAGACTCTCTCACTGGTTACAATTAAGAATGTTGGACAAAATACAGAAAGCAACTTCCTGAGGGTTCTGAAAAGTAAACAAAAGCAGGCAGAATGTGGAAGAAAGTTAAAACTTGTAGAAGTGTTTCATATAAGATTGAATTTCTCACAACATTGCTCAGAAGGCATGCTCTAGTCATGGAGCTATGTAGAGGCACCAATGTAAGCAACTAAATATAAGACAGAAAACCCACCTTTCACATCAGAGGAATCTAGAAAAGAATGTCATGTGGTCCAAAAAGTTTGGGGAAAATCTCTTTATTGTCTCTTTTCTCTTCCATCTTTGCACTAGGATGGCCTCAGTTACAGATAGGCACTGCAGTGGCAATTTGGATGGTTAAAACTGAGTTAAAGCCCAATTTAATTTTCTGGCTAGAGAAAACAAGTAAAGAGACCACTGAGAATCAGAGACTGTAGGAGAAATCACAGAGAGAAAAGAGCTGGAGGAAAAGAATGCTCTAATTTCAAACTAACCCTGAGTGATACATGTAGAGACAGACCTAAAGAAATATAGTAAAAACTTTGAAAACCAGAGATTAGGACAACCTCTCACATAAGATGACACTGAGACAATAATTACAGCCAGAAGCTAATTATGTTAATTGCTTTCTAAACAAAGGAAATCAACTCTCTCCAGAGAATTATTGCAGGATCTAGAAGCTACACAACAAAATGTTCAAGATGACGAGGATATAATAGAAAATTACATGACATACAAAGAATTTGTAAAATGTGATCAATTCTCAACAGATGCCAACTCTGCAATAACCCAGATAATGGAAAAATCAGACAGATTTAAAGGCACTATCATAACTATGTTCAATGAGGTAAAGGTAAACACCTTTGATATGAACAGAAGAGTAAAAGTTCTCAACAAAGAAGTAGAAACTGGAAAAAATCTAATGAAAATTTTAGAATTGAAAATAATATCTCTGAAACTTTAAAATTCCTGATAGACTTAACAGAAAAATGGAG
>NW_006922479.1:103315-108279 GCF_000298275.1 Orycteropus afer afer | reverse complement strand
AGATAGGTAAGTAGGTAGGTAGGTAGGTAGGTAGTGAGTGAGTGAGAGAGAGAGAGAGAGATACTATTGAGTTGACTCTGACACATGGCAACTTTATGTACAATAGAAGAAAACATTGCCTGACCCTGCATCATCATTATGACTACCAGCACGTCCAAGTCTATCATTGTGGCTACTGTGCCAATCCACCTCACTGAGCTCTCCAGTTCACCAAACATGATGTCTTCTTACAGTGATTAATCCCTTCTGGTGATGTGTACAAGATCAGTGAGTCAGGAAAGGTTCTGTTACAATCCATAAAGTTTTCATTGGCTAATTCTCAGAAGTAGATCATCAGGCCTTTCTTCCTAGTCTGTCTTAGTCTGGAAGCTCCATTGAAGCTTATCCTCCATGGTTGACCCTGCTGGTACCCAGAATACTTGTGACATAGCTTCCAGAATCACAACAACATGCAATCCACCATAGTGTGACAAAATGACAGGTTGGTGGTGGGAACTTGAAGATAAATTAATAGAAACCATTCAATATGAAGAACTGAGAGGAAAACAATTGAAAAAAGAGAGAAGTAAGCAAGAAACTATGGGACAATGTTTAACAGTTGTATTGATGGAGTACCAGAAGAAAAGGCAAAAGAGACTGGTACAAAAATATATACACTCAAAGAAAAATGGCAGACTACTTCCCAAATCTGGTACGAAACATAATTTTACAGATTTAAGAAACTCTGTAAATGCCAAGCAGAATAAACTAAAAGAAAATCACACCCAGACACATCATAATCAAACTGCTGAAACCAAAGAGAAGAAAAAAATCTTGAAAATAGCTAAAGACAAACACCATACTGCATGTTTTTGTTAGTTGTTGTTATGTGCCGTCAAGTCGAACCCGACTCATAGCGACCCCTCCTTGGGTTTCCAAGGCAGTATCACTATGAAAGTAGATTGCCCAACCTTCCTTCCGATACTGCATTCAAGGGAAGAATTAGGCAAATTATTGTAGATTCATCATCAGAAAACGTGTAAGTAAGACAGTGAAACAACATCTTTAAAGTGCTGGAAGAAAAGTAGTAACAGCCCAAAATTCTATACAAAGAATATTATTCGGCAGTGAAGGCAACATAAAGACATCCTTACATGAAGGAAAACTAAGAGAATTATTTGCAAGCAGACTTGTTCTAAAATAAATACTAAAGGCAGTTCTTCAGGTAGAAGAAAGATGATACCAGGAGAAAATGGAACTTCATGAATGAAGGAAGAGTAAGAAAAATGGTAAGTACCCGGGTAAATATACTACAATATTTTCCAAAACAATATTAATTTTAAAGAAGAAATTATATTGTTAGTTGATGGATGTTTTAGTGTGTAGATATATTACATCTGACAACCATACTATAAAGTTTGGAGGAGAAGGTAAAGGGACATGAAATGGTCAAATATTAATTGTAAGTAGACTGGGCAAAACTAGGTATGTACACTGTAACCTATAGAGCAGTGAATAAAAAAGAGTAACATAAAGGAATGTGATCAAAAACTGAATGGATAAATTAAAATGGAATACAAAAATAATTAAATAATCCAGAAAAAAAAAAAAAGAGCAGAAAGGGGGAGGAAAGAAACAAAAGAAAAGACGAAGATGAAGAATAAAGTGGCTTACCTAAGTCCAACTACATCACCAGTTATTTTCTCTTGGATTAGAGGAGAGAGCATTGGATTTTCTTTTTAATTGTGCTTTAGGTGCAAATTTACAGAGCATAATTTGTTTTATATTCAACGTTTCATGTACATTTGGTTTCACTCCCCAATTACCATCCCCAACCCTAACCTACTCTCCTCCTCTCCCTTCCCTGTAACCACCCTCTCCCTGTGCCCTTCTTAGTTATAAACTCCTGTCTGTCCAGCTTTTCCTCTGTGTGAATGTTGCCCCCTCACCAGTTATTTTAAATGCAAATGATCTAAAAGCAAAACACATGCTGACTACAAGAAACCCACTTTAAATGTAATGATTAAAAGTTAAAAATGAAATATATATATACACCATGCAAACAATAACCCAAAGAAACCTGGAGAGGTTACATGAATTTCAGACAAAGTAGACTTAATAGCAAGGAATTTTACCAGAGAAAAGAAGGAAATTACATGATTATAAAAAGGGTCAGTTCACCAAGAATACATAACAATGCTAAATGTGTATGTATCTAGCAAAGGAACTGTAAAATACTTGAAACAAAACTTATAGGCCTGAAAGGAGAAACATAAGTTCATAGTTATGCTTAGAGATTTAACATTCTTCTCTAAGTACTTCATAGAATAAGTAGACAGAAAATCAGTAAAAATACAGAAGACCTGAACAGCACTATCAATCAACATGACATAATTGGCATTTATTGAACACTTCATCCAACAACAGCAGGGTACATATTCTTTTCAATTACACCTGGCATATTTAACAAGATACACTATATTCTAGGTCATAAAACAAACCTTAATAAATTTGTTGCCAGTTGCCATCAAGTTGGCTCCAATACATGGAGATCCCATGTATACCTACTCACCATTAATCAGTTGTATTATCTGACTTTTAGCATTTACAACTTTGAAAAAATTCTCAGGCAGTGCTTCCATGGCTTGGCCCAAGGTACCCTTTGTGAGACCCCCAAAATGATATACCAGAGGACCCAGTGATGACTGGACTACATGAGGAAGAGCAGCTAATCAGCTAAGGGATGCCTTCTCCCATTCAGTGACATTTTGGTCAGGCTGCAGAGAGTGAGGGCAATGGCAAGATGATGTGAGGTTGGTGGCAGGCAGAAGGAGGTCCTGCAAGGGCCAGGGAAGTCAGTGGTAAAAGGTGGGAAGTAGGAGAGAGGGAAGAGAACTATGTGGGGTTGTGGGGTTGTGGGTTCCTCTGAGTGAGGTTCTTACACAGGGCAGGTGGCTGAAAGTGTCAGGCAGTGGGCAGCACCTGACCACCACCACCTCCAGCCCTTGGGGGCACCCAAGGAGTGGTGATCAACTGGGGTGGTGGGGACACCAGCGCTGAAGATGGACACAGCTCCTGACTCACATAATGCTGATGAGTCGGGGCTGACTCGACGGCACATAATAACAACCTGGTATTTGGAACCTAACCATGTCAATCAGCAAGGAGTAAGTGTACAACAAAATGAAACCTTGTCTAGGTCTGCACCACATTGGTATGCTCTAGTCCATTGTTGCAGTCACTGTGTATTTTGAGTGACTTCTAACCTAGGGGGTTCCTCTTCCAACATTATAGCCAACAATATTTTGTTGAGATCCATCTGTTTTCATTGATTAGTTTTCAAAATTATATCACCAAACCTAGTTGGTCTTAGTCTGGAAGCTCTGCTAAAACTTGTCCACAATGGGCGACCCTGCTGGTATTTGATAAGCCTGTGACATAGATTCCAGTATCATTAATAAATGTAAAAGAATTGAAATCATACAAAGAACACTTTCTAACCCTAATGGAATTAAAATAGAAATCAAAAATAGAAATTAGGAAATATTTTTATTTAAATGAAAATCAAAATACAACATATCAAAACTTGTGGAATATAATTACATTTTAAAATTATTAAATAACTGTATTAAAAGGGAAAAAAGGTCTCAACTCACTAATCTATCAAAACCAAATGGCTATGAAATACGACGTTAAGAAGAGGAGAGGGGAAGTGGACGCTAGAGAGGAAACCAATGAATGGTAACTCCCTATATCTGCAGGTATAAAGGTTTACTAACACAAACACAATAAACTGCCATTGAGTGGGATCTGACTCACAGCAACCTCTCCTTGGGTATCCGAGGTGGTATCACTATGGAAATAGATTGTTCAATCTTCCTGCAGAGGAGTGGCTGGTGGATTTAAAGTGCCAGCCTTTTGGTTAGCAGTCAAATGCCTTAGGCACTATGCCACCAGAACTGCCAAAGGTTTACTATATTCCTAGAAATATCTATGTTGGCCATTCTTTTTTAAGTTGTAAGGGTAAAGGAAATCCTACAAATATCCAGGCACACACACACAAAAAAAATTACCAGTAAAGAGGGGAAAATCAGGTTGAATTTGGTGTTCTTTTCTGTAACACAAAATGGGATACAACACCTCAATATGTAATAAATTCAAGGAAAAAGAATGTGATCTTATTACTTTAAATCATGCTTAGTTGTCATATAAATGCGTAGACAACTCAAATTCAACTCATATAACCAAAGGATTAAATCATGCATTCAATTCACTTTTAGAAAACTTATCTGGAAATAAACTCTATTCTAGTGAAAGATACAGAAAATAAAGACCTCAAAAATAGGTAAATTGTATTATAAAAGGATTAACAGGGAACATAAAACCTGTTAAACAAAAAATTAATCTAAATGATTGTTGTTAATCTGGTTGTAAAACTACATGCAATTGTCAAACGTTAATCTTAAAAGAGGAAAAATGATATAATATGAAAATAATACTTCAACAACAATGATATAGGTATAAAACACTACAGTAGGAAATAATTGTATCAAAGAAGAAAGTAAATGCCTTAAAAAAAGTTTCTTAGTTTTAAATGGAGATGATTTTTTTTAAATGTCTGTTTACTTTTTATTCAGTTAAAGAAATATAGATTTTTTTTCATTTAGAAAAATCAAAGTACAAAAACAAAAATAAAATATACTATATTTTTGTCTAATCTTAGAATAATATATGAATTGTAAGAAACATCTTTTTTTATGTACCACAAAGAAATAAAAATTTTTGCAAATTAAACTATGGCATATCATCAATTATAAGAATAATCTCAATTCCAGAAATAGTAAAATGTGAAAAATATCCATCTTAGAATTTATTAAAAAAAAACAGGTATTTTCCAAATCCCTGGAGAAGATAAAAAGCAAAGGAAAGAAGTCTATGTTGCAAAAGAAAAATAAAACAAAGAAACCATAAGAATAATGAATGAA
>NW_006922479.1:102717-103183 GCF_000298275.1 Orycteropus afer afer | reverse complement strand
AAGAACTAAAGTAATCAAAAATCAAGTAGGTGAATCAAATAAACAAACAAAAATGTAAGGAGGACAAAGAGGCTCATTTTATAATCAATATACAATTTAAAATGAAATTCAGTAGTCATAATATATTTGTGCTAAATTACATTCAAAAATACAAAACAAAAAAAACTGTTTAAAAAATGCAAGGATAAGCTGACAAAACAAGATAGTGTTGGGAAACTTCATCAGATCTTCCTTAGATTTTGGTTTAAAAAAAATACTGAAGATGTATAAAGGACCTGTATATATAAGGAATAAAGTGATGTAATAGGTGTACACTACATAATCTATGAAAGAAAATATACCTTTTATAGGTGTCTATAGAAATGTTTTAAAAATTATTATATACTAGAGCATAGAGAGGGAGCTCTGGTAGCATAGTGCCTAAGGCATTTGACTGCTAACCAGAAGGCTGGTGGTTCAAACCCAC
>NW_006922479.1:100731-102397 GCF_000298275.1 Orycteropus afer afer | reverse complement strand
AGTATTAGTGACTAATAAACAAATGAAATGTCCCCTAACCTCACTAATAATCAAAGAAGTGTACATTAATATGAAATATACTTTTTGCCTATCAATGTGGCAAAAATTAGAAAAGACAGATCTTCATTGGTGCTGTATAAAGTATTGGAAAAGCATACCCCTTGGAGGTAAATGTAAAATATCTTTAGAGGGCAATTGACAAGTATATATCTATGAAATATTAAAAGAGAAACCAACTTACAGAACAATATTGCAGTGTAGTAAATTACTTAGTGTGGCTTTGCTACCCATAAGTCTTTGTAAACTCCAAGGTAGAATTTGCCATGAGCAATTGAGGAGCTCCTGATTGCTAAAGTTATCCACCTGGGGTATGTCTGTAGAGCAATGGCACAAAGCAATGTTCTGGGAAGTTCACTTCTCTCTCAGGTGCTTAGAATTCTGCTGTTGTGATTGATTAGTTTGGCCACTATGCCAGGCTCAAAAGGAGGCCTCCTAGAGGCAGAAGAGGTCTCTCTGACGGCTGGCTGAGAAAGATGTGCTGCTGAGAGAAACTCGCTCCTGAGAAACACGCTGCTGTGAAAGAGACACTGAGAGACATGCACTGCTGTGAAAGAGACACCGAGAGATATGCATTGCTGAGAGAGACACCGAGAGACATTGCTGGGAGAATGGCTGAGAGAGACTGTTGGCTGAGAGATGGCAGGCTGAGAGAGACTGAACGTTTTTCCTGAACTGGAATTATAGCCTGCTACTTCCCTAATAAACCCCATAATCTGTGAGTTCTGTGTGGCCACTGCAGTGAATTATCGAATCCAGCAGAAAGGTGGTGAGTGTTGCAGAAGGAATGGTTGGTGTCAGGGTAGGTGAAAGGGCTGGAGGGAGGCAGCATGTCTGGCCTCGCAGGAATAGGCCTTGGGCTACTGATGGTGATTCTGTCTTCCTCCTGTGGGAGTTAGAGGAGGTCAGGAGATGTGGCCTCCTTGCCCTTTTAGCAAATATGAAAAATATCTAGAGGGTGTAAGCCTTAATATGTGTGTATATATATCTAATTGGGAGCTCTAGTGGTGTAGTGCTTAAGGCATTTGACTGCTAACCAGAAGGCTGGAGGTTCAAACCCACCAGCCACTTCTCCAAAGGAAAATTCAGTAATGTATTTCTATAGAGATACAGCCTCAGAAACCCAAGGAGGGGTCACTATGAGTCTGAAACAACTGGACGGCAGTGAGGTTTTTTTTTTTTTTATATATATATCTAATTATATAAATATAAACACACATATACATATATGTTTATAAATGCATAGAAATGGATCTGGGAGGATATATACCAAATTGTTCATAGCATTTTTCATTGGGCAAGGATAAAGTTATAACAGAGAAGAAATGCAAAAAGAGGGGATATCACTTTTATCTTCCATACATATGTATGTGTTTGCTGTTTTATTATGAATGTGTATTCATTTAGGAAAATAATTAGTTATGACAATAAATAACCTATTTTAAAAAAATTATACAGCTAATTCC
The DNA here is from genome assembly GCF_000298275.1 of Orycteropus afer afer. NCBI lineage: Eukaryota > Metazoa > Chordata > Mammalia > Tubulidentata > Orycteropodidae > Orycteropus > Orycteropus afer. Next base: position 100,874 of record NW_006922479.1, on the reverse strand, counting down.
AATGCTTAGAGGCAAATTTAGCTATAAATGTCTTATTCCTAAGCAGGACAAAAAAAGATAAAAAGTAAATAAAGTAAGAACTAACATAAGAAGCCATGAAAATCAGAAGTAAATAAGAAATCAAGGTATGCATGGGAAAGCAA
>NW_006922479.1:99375-100486 GCF_000298275.1 Orycteropus afer afer | reverse complement strand
ATAATATATTGATGTATTTTATTTATTCATTTGTTGCATTGACATATAACATTTTATCTGCAGTTTCTCAGGGTTCCAAAACAGATCAGTCATTTTTATACTTCCTGATACTTTTAAATCTTTGGTTAAATAAATGCTTGGAAATGCATGCCATTTTTATGAAAACTGTGCACCAAATTAAGTTTAAAATGGATATTTCTTTTACTCATTGCCTTAGTTATCTAACTCAAACTCAAACTCACTGCTGTTGAGTCAATCACAACTCATAGCAACCCCTCCTTGGATTTCCAAGGTGGTATCTCTAGGAAAGTAGATTGCCCAGTCTTCCTTCTGAGGAGTGGCTGGTGGGTTTGAACCGCCAGCCTGCTGGTTAGCAGTTGAGTGCCTTAGGCGCTATGCTAGAGAGATGCAAATCAAACAACCATGAGATACAATCACACCCCAGCACTAATAGCAAAGTTCAACAAGACAAAAAGTAACAAATGCTGGTAAGGATGTACAGAGATTGGCACTTTCACACACTGCTGATGGGACTGTAAAATGATATAACCACTGTGGAAATCTGTATGACAATTCCTTTAAAATTTGGAAATAGAAATGCCATTTGATCTAGCAATCCTATTACTAGGCAGGACATTAATAGATATATGCACACCCATGTTCATTGCAGCACTATTCACAATAGCAAAGAGATGGAAAGAACCTAAGTGCCCATCAACTGAGGAATGAAAAAACAAGCTGTAGTACATACACACAATGGAACACTATGCAACCCTAAAGAATAATGTAGAATCTGCAAAATCCCGCTAAAGTGGATGAACTTGGAGGACATTATGCTGAGTGAAATAACTCAATCACAGAAAGACAAATATTGCATTAGTCCACTTTTGTAAAAAGTCAAGGAAAGGTTTATATATGGAAGCAAACTTTGTTGGTTACCAGGGATGGGAAGAGAGGGAAGGAGGGAAGGGAAAATTCCTAGATAGGTTGAAAAAATATATATACTTTCAGAAGAGAGACTGGGCAATCTACTTCCATAGAGATAACAACTTGGAAATCCAAGGAAGGGTCGCTATGAGTGGGGATCGACTCAATGGCAGTGAATTTGGTT
>NW_006922479.1:98315-99060 GCF_000298275.1 Orycteropus afer afer | reverse complement strand
AAAGCTTTTGTTTGCAGAGCATTGAGTTTATGCTAATGGTGATGGAATATTTTGGAAAAGAATAGCAGTAATGGTGGCATAACATGAAAAATGTCATGTACATCCTGGAGTAAATGTTGAAATTGTTATGTTGGCAAATGTCTTGTTTGGTATATTTTCACCACAATTAAAGTAAAAAAAGTACTGTAATGAACTTAATAATAATAAAGAATAATGCAGAATCTTCAAAACATCTTATAATGTGGATGAACTTGGAGGACATTATGTGAGAGAAATAAGTTAATCACATAAGGAGATATTTGCAACATGTAAAAATTTATAAAAGACTGGTATTCAGAATATATAAATAACTCCTATAAATCAATAAGAAAAAGGCAACCTAATAGAAAAATGATTAAAAGATTTGAATAGATACTTCCATAAAACAGAAACTCCAAATAGCCAATAAACATAGGAAAAGGGGCTCAGCCTTAGTAGTAAAGTGGGAAATGTAAATTGAATCACAAAAAGTACCATTACACACACACTGGACTGCAACACTTTAAAAGTAGGATAATCCCAAATGTTGGATAGGATGTGGAATAACTGAACCTCTTAGACATTGAAGAAGGGGTAGAGTAAATTGGCACAAATATTTTGATAAACAATTTAACATTATCTAATAGCATAGTGCCTAAGGCACTTGACTGCTAACCAGGAGGCTGGCGGTTCAAACCCACCAGCCACTCCTCGGAAGGAAGGTTGG
>NW_006922479.1:95286-96995 GCF_000298275.1 Orycteropus afer afer | reverse complement strand
CTCAGAAGGAAGGATGGGCAATCTACTTCCATAGAGATACTGCCTCGGAAACCCAAGGAGGGGTCACTATGTGTTGGGTCCAACTCAATGGCACATAATGACGACAACAACATGAGTCGGAGACAACTTGATGGCACCTAACAACAACAACCACAAAGAAACCTGAAGATATGCATACCCAATGGCCCAGGAATTCCACCCTTAGAATTATAGCCTAGAGAAATTCATGCACATGGATATTAGGACAAATGTTTTAAAAAATGCTCATATTAACATTGTAATTTTCCAAAACTAGAAATCCAAATGCCCATCAACAGCAGAATGGCTAAACAAATGATGTTATCGTTGTACAATATGATAACTAGACTGTGAGGGAAAATGAACAAGTGATACCTGTAGGTAAAAACTTAATAATCTCAGAGACATAATGTTGAGTGAAAGAATCAAGACTTAGAAGAATATGTTATATACAGCGTAATCTACTATGTAAAGTTGGAAACAAGACAAAAGCAAACTATAATGTTTAGTGATAAAAGTGTTATTATTATTATTTTAAATAGCAATAATGTGATTACCATAAAGTTCAGGACAATAGTTACAGGGAGAGTGTGATCAGAGAGAGACATATGGTAGGGTAAGGATGCTGGCAACGTTCTGCTTTTTGATGTGGGTTGTAGTAACAAAGGTGTTCGTTTTTAACAATTTGTTATAGTGAACATTTATGTCCCATGACTCTCTTTGCATTTATATTACAATTAAATGTTTAAAGCATGCACACACAGATAGTAATTATAATATAAATGCATGAAACCTGTTTGAAAGACTACAGATCAAACAGACAATAGTGGTGACCTCTCAGGAGGGAAGGACAAGGGCCAGCGTTTGGGGATGGAGTGATAAAAGATGACTTTAACATTATCTGTCATTTTTATTATTATTATTTTAAAAGAATATTATTCCAGCATACGTGTGTAAAGGAGCTCTGGTGGCATAGTGTCTAAGGCATTTGACTGCTAACCAGAAGGGCTGGTGGCTCGAATCCATCAGCCACTCCCCAGAAGGAAGACTGGGTAACCTACCTCCTTAGAAATATCTCCTTGGAAACCCAAAAGAGGGTCTCTATGAGTCAGAATTGACTTGATGACAGTGAGTTTAGTTTTTTGGTATACTTATATAGTTAAAAGTAAATTTTAATGGAAGCATGAAAACAAAAACCAAACAACATGTTTTATTTTAAAGTGGCAAAATTCTTTATACACAGAAGCATAAATACATATGGAAGAAAACAGATCCAGATATTACTTTGTTTATCTCTGAGTCATGGAATTGTGGACGGTCTTTCTTCTTCTTTGTGTTTTTTCTGTATTTTCTAAGTGTTCTATAATAAATGTATATACTTAAATTAGAAAAAAAATGACAAGAATCAATAAGAAAACTGTAAACTCTACCATAGATAATGGTCAAAGGACAAGAACAAAAGAAGAGACTTATATGATCTATCATAATGTGAAAAAAAATACACTCCACAAGTGGCTATTTGAATTAAAATGAAAATATCATTTTTAACCTAGACAGGCAATGATTACAAGTATTGAGACTATCCAGTGTTGTCTAGGGTATAAGAATAACTTCACTTGCTTCTTGGTGAAAGTATAAATGGGAGCCACCTTTCTGGAGATTGTTGTTGCTGTTGATATGTGCCATCAAGT
>NW_006922479.1:86524-93881 GCF_000298275.1 Orycteropus afer afer | reverse complement strand
CTTGGAGCTCTAAAAGCAGAATTTATCTCCTATTTTCAGCACTGACTTCTGACCATGTTTAATACTGCATCATGTACTCACTAGAATTCCCAAACACCACTCACTCATCTACAAATATTTATCGAGGGTCCACAGTGTCAGGAAAGGTTCTAGGCACTTAGGATACATAAATGAACAAAAGGGAGAAATCTCTGCCCTCATGGGGCCTACATCTATGGATACAGACCACAAATATAAACCAGAGTAAATAAATAAATCATGCAGTTTGTTAGACTGTAATTATTAGTTGCCCTCAAGTCAATTCTGACTCATGACTGTGTGGAGAGTAGAACTACACTCCAAAGGGTTTTCAAGGCTATGATCTTTTCGAAGATTACTAGGATTTTCTTTTCTGAGTGAGTTTTAACTGCCAACCATTAAGGTTAGTACTCAAGTACTTAACCATTTACCTCAGAGTCTTCAGACCGTGATTATTGTGTTGTTAGGTTCTGTCAAGTCGCTTTGACTCATAGCAACCTATGTACAACAGAATGCCATCACAACTATTGCTATGTGTAAGCCCAGTGTTGCAGCCTCTGTGTCTATCTATTTCCCTCTTTTTCGTGACCCTCTACTAAGCATGACATCTTTCTCTAGCAATTGGTCCCTCCTGATGACGTGTACAAGTAAGGGAGACAAAGTCTCACCATCCTCACTTCCAAGGCACATTCTGACTGCATTTCCTCCAAGACTGATTTGTTTCTTTTTCTGAAAGTCCATAATACATTCAACATTCTCTGCCAACACCATAACATAAATGTGTCCATTTTTCAGTTTTCCTTTTTCATCATTCACCTTTTGCATTCATATGAGCACACTGAAAATTCATGGCTTGGGTCAGGTGCACCTTAATCATCAAAGTGACATCTTTGGTTTTTAAGATTGTAAAGAGTCTTGTGGCAGATTTGTCCAATGTAATATGTCATTTGATTTTTTGACTCATTTCCATGGGCATTGATTGATGATCCAAGTGAGATAAAATTCTTGACAACTTCAATTTCTTCACCATCTGTCATGATGTTTATGGGCCCAGTTATGAGGATACTAATTTTCTTCATGTCAGGTATAATCCATACCTTCATCGGCAAGTATGTCAGCAGTCTTCATTATTGGCAAATAAGGTTGTGTCAACTGCATATCTCAGGTTGTTAATGAGTCTTCCTCCAATCCTAATGGTGTGTTCTTACTCATATAGTCTAGATTCTTGGATTATTTCTTCAGCATACATATTGAATAAGTACAGGGAAAGGATACAACCCTACTGTGCACCTTTTTCCAATATAAAACTATACAGTATCTCCCTGTTCTGTTTGAATGACTACCTCTTGATCTATGTACAGGTTTTGCATGAATACAGTTAAATATTCCAGAATTCCCATTGTTCAGAATATTATCCATAATTTGTTATGATCCACATAGTCAAAAGCCATTGCAGAATTGATAAACACACAGGTAAACATCTTTCTAGTATTTTCTGCTTGCCGCCAAGATCCACCTGACATCTGCAATGATATCCTTTGTTCCATGTCGTCTTCTGAGTCTGGCTTGAACTCTTGGCAGATCTCTGTTGATGTATGGCTGCAGCTATTTTTTTTAAGTATCTTCAGCAAAATTTTCCTAGTATGTGATATTAATGATATCATTCTATAATTTTCACATTCCATTTGATCACCATTTTTGGGGGATGGGCACGAGTATGTTCCAAATTTCTTGACATAAATGAGTAAGCCCTTCCAGCATTCCATCTGTTTGTTTTTATCACAACTGATATTCTGCCAGTTCCTGGAGTCTTCTTTTTTGCCAGTGCCTTCAGTGCACCTTGAACTTCTTCCCTCACTACCAGCAGTTCTTGATCATATGCTACCTTCTGAAATGGTTTAACACTGACCAATATTTTTGGTACAGTGACTCCGTATATTACTTCTATCTACTTTTAATGCTTATGAGTCATTCAATATTTAGCCTAAGGAATCCTTCAGTATTGTAACTACAAGCTTGAATTTCCTCTGGAGTTCTTTCTGCTTGAGAAATGCTAATAGTGTTCTTCCCTTTTAGCTTTCTAACACCAGTTCTTTGCACATTTCATTATAGTGATTGGCTTTGTCTACTTGAGCTGCTCTTTGAAATCTTCTGTTCAGCACTTTTACTTCATTCCTCCTGTTCACTTTAGCTACTCTGCACTTAAGGGCAAGTTTCAGAGTCCCTTCTGACATCCAATTTTGTCTTTTCCTTCTTTCTTATATTTTATTATTATTATTATTATGCTTTAGGTACAAATTTACAAATCAAATTTGTTTTACATTCAACAATTCATACACATTTGATTTCATGGCCCCAATTACCATGCCCAACCATAAAAAACTATCCTCCCAAAACCTCCAGTAAGATGGAGGAATAGGCAGACAAGCTACACAGACCATCTTCAGGAAATAAAAGAGAAATAAATTGACAGTGAGAGATACAGAAGATCCTGGAGCCCTGAGCTTTGAAATGAAGGATATAGAAGTGGATTAAATACCAACTAGTAGAAAAACCTGAATGAAAACAGTGAGTAAGGAGATAAATGGAGCTGCAGACTGCCAGCTGTCCTGACAGCACGGACAGTCTGAATATTTTGAAGTGGTGTCAGGACAAATCAGCCCTGCTCACCAAGGGCTGCATGGACTACTGCATGGGTAGCTGATGACCAAAGAGGGAAACAGCAAAAAAAGGAGACAAACTGAGCTGTGGACTTTCAACTGTCTGGAGGGCACAGCCATTTTGAATGTTCACAAGCAGTGGCTGAGTGCAGCCATTTTGAATGCTTACAAGCAGTGGCCATTTTGGATATTTAAATTGACAGCATGCTTATTCAGATTCCAGGGACCTAAGAATAGGCTCTGTTTGCCAAAGACAGCACGGAAATATGGAAAGCTGACAACTGGAAAGGAGAGAGGTGGTGAGTGCATAAGTGGTGCCAACTAGCAAATACAGGAGCACAGTACCCTGATTGCATAGATAACATACAAACAACACAAAGAAAGTAAAAATGTTCAGTGAATCACTCCAACATACAATCACCAATTAAATACAAACACAAAAACTTCACAATGCCTTGGAGACAACAGAGCATCACAGTCCACACAAAGAAGAAAGATAAAGCAAGAGAAACAAGGGACCAGGATACAGACCCAAAACACTTCCCAGAGGAAGAACCACCATTGGAACTCCCTGATAAAGAATTCAAAAGAATTACATTTAGTTACCTTCAATGGATTGAGAGACAGATCAAAGAAAACACTGACAAAATAGAGGAAAACACCCAAACCCTAGAACAATTTGGAAGACAATATAAGAACAAAAAAACAAAATAAATGAAAAATTAGAAATGATACAAAATCTACACTTAGAAATCCAGAAGATTAATACTAAATTTTCAGAAATAGATAAGACATTGGATGGGCAAAGGAGTAGAATTGATTCAATGGAAGACAGAATTAGTGAGACTGAAGACAAATATCTCAATATTTCTTTGAAAAGGGATCAGTCAGAAAAAAGATCAAAACAAAATGAAGAAAGCCTAAGGTTCATATGGGATACCATCAAAAGGAATAATCTACATGTAATCAGAATTCCAGATCAGAAAGGGACAAATAAAACCACAGAGAAAACTGTCAAAAATTTGTTGGAAGAGAATTTCCCTGATATGATGAAGCATGAGAATATATACATTCAAGAAGTCCAATGAACCCCGAATAAGATAGTCGCCAAAAGAAAATCACCAAGATATCATCATCAAACTCACCAAAACCATAGACAAACAAAGAATCCTGAAAGCAGCACCAGAAAAAAAGAAAAGTTACCTACAAAGGACAATCAATAAGACTAAGTTCTGATTTCTCAGCAGAAACCATGCAGGTGAGAAGGCAATGGGATGGGATATATAGAACTCTGAAAGAAAAAAATTTCCAACCAAGAATTATATACCTGGCAAAATTGTCCCTCAAATATGGTGGTGAGATTAATATATTTCCAGATAAGCAGAAATTAAAGGAATCTGTTAAAACCAGATGAACCTTACAAGAGATGCTAAAGGGAGTCCTTCGGACAGAGAACCAACAACAACAAGCAAAAACCAACCATTAATACACGTGATGACATAACCCAGAAATCCAGTTATGGAAGTATACAAAGAAAATAAACAAACAAGATTGTAAACAGGGAACCAGAGGCATCAACTGGCAAATGAGGAAAACTACAAACCAAAAAGAGGGGAAAAAATGTGTAGTTACAGAACTTCTAAATGGTGAGGAAATCAAGACAATTGCAAGAGAGGACAGACTCTTCTAAATTTGGGAAGAAAATTATAAATCACAGGGTAACATCAAAGAAAAAATTATAAACCTTCACATCAAAATTTAAAAAGAGGAGAAACACAAATATTTAGTAAATAGTAAAACAATAGCAATGAAGGAAGTAATAACATGATTTGTAAACAAAATGAGCTCAACACAGAAAATTATGTGGAACAATGAAATCAGTAACACCACGAAAAAGCACATAACAAAATGACTGCATCAAATTCAGACTTGTCAATAATTACACTGAATGTCAATGCATTAAATGCACCACTCAAGAGATAGTTGATTCAAGATGGAGTCTCGTCAGTAATCACCACACTATTTCCTTCTAGCATCTTAGTGCTTGAAAAACTAGATACAGCAGTTTGAATTAGGGGTTTTGGTGCTCTGAACAGCTCACTGAGTCAGAGTACACCAAGTTGAGAGGAGTAGATTTGGAGGAAAGGTACAAGGGAAGGAACTAAAGAAGATCTACCTTGTGTGATGTGGACAGACAGCTGAGAAGGACCATTGGGGACTTCACTGGGGGAGCAACCTGCAGGCGAGAACCACCATCCGAGACCTCCCTGGGCCAAGGCAGAAGGCACTCCATGCCAGCATACCAGAGATCTCCACAGGGATCTACCTTCAGCACCTGATTTTATCAGTAACTTGCGTCTGCTAGGTGCAAGCAGACTCATCCAGAACCACTGAAACCCAAGCAGAGAGCCCACTGGTGCCCCAAGACAGTGGACTCACTCCCTCCTCAGTGGGCCACTGAATAGGCTTGTGTCAACTTGGTGGCACTGAGAGATCTATGCTAAACTTTTTGAGTAATATTAGAACCACAGATTACTAACAGGCACTCTTCCGACTCCAGCACAGTTGAAACTGAGCGCATCCTTGGTGCCACAGGTGGGCAGACCTAAAGACAATCTCCTGAACTGATCGCCATCAGGGCAAGTTGGGCCAGCACTGTGGGCAGGAGGAGCTGGAGAGAGGGCTGCCCGTGGCTCATAGCAAAGCAGCAGGCGAACTTAAAGAGAGACTCCCAGGCCAATCACAACCAGGGTGGGTTGGGCCAGTGCCACAGGCAGGTGGGGCTGAAAGGAAAAGCACACGCAGCCAATTGCAGAGCCAGAAGGTTGCCTTGGGTTGGCTTTTCAGCACTCGGGGGCCTCGGGAGTGAGATTTTTGTGTGTGTCTGAGCCTGGTGGAGAGTGGTGACCCCCTGGCAACCTGAATCTTCCCTGATATTGAGCTGTGGGCCTTTAAATAACAGTACAATGCTATCAGTAGCAGCCCACCCAAAGCCCTAGAAACCACCCATACCAACAGCAAGCTTTCATTTTTCTGCTCCCACCTCCTCCACCAGTAACTTCACTCACCCAATAGAAGAAACAGCATTCAGACTACATAAAACCTCCCAATTCAAACTCTAAACCCTATTTATGACAAACAGAAACCCATATCCACATTCCACACAGTGTTTCCAGCACCACAAATAAACTGCAGAAGGACCCAGCATACCTGAATTAATAATTAAATAAAATAAAATACACAAGCCCCACCTTTTAAAAATATTAAACCATAAAACCAAGACAAAACAAATTAACACGTAACCAATACTTGAAGACAACCTCAAAATGTCTAGGAAACAACAGGCAACCTCAAATCAAACAAAAAAAGCAAGACAAGGCATTAGAAGCAAAACCACAATCAAAGATCTCATTATACATGGAGGAAGAGGAGGCAACAGAATTATCTGAGAAGGAATTTAGAAGACATGTTTATAGAGCTATACAAGACCCTAAGGAAACCCCAAACAGAAACAAGGAGAACACAGACAGTTCTCTGGAGGAACTCAGGAAAATCATTCATGAACATAATAAAAAGATTAATGCACAATTAGAACTCATACAAAAACAGCTGTTAGAAATGCAGATGAGTACCAAAATGACAGAATTACACAACACAGTAGAAGCACAAAAGAGTAGGTTAGAACTGGCTGAAGAATGCATATACAACAAGAAGACAAATCCCTGGACACCAGCCTGTATGAAGAAAAATCAGAACAAAGATTTAAGAGAAATGAAGAGAATCTAAGAATTATATGGGTTGACGTGAGAAGAAACAATATAAAGCTCATTGGAATTTGAGAACAAGAAGAGGCGAAAAAGACCACTGAGAAAATTGTGGAAGACCTGCTAACAGAAAACTTCCCCCATATCATGAAGGAAGAAAATATATCTGTCCGAGAAGCTCATAGAATCCCATACAAGACAGATCCCAAGAGAAAAACACCAAGGCATATTATAATAAAACTTTCCAAATCAAACACAAAGAAAAAATTTTGAGAGCTGCCCAGGAAAAAAGAAATATTACTTATAATAATCAAACAGTTAGGCTGAGCTCCGATTACTCAGCAGAAACCATGCAGGCAAGAAGGCAATAGGACGGCATATATAAAACACTGAAGGAAAAGAACTTCCAACCAAGAATCCTGTATCCAGCCAAATTATCCATCAAATATGAGGGTGAAATCAAGGCATTCTCAGACAAACAGAAATTAAGGGATTTTGTGAAAACCGGACTAAACCTACAAGAAATGTATAAGGAAGTCCTTCCAATAGAGAAGCCACAACACATATCAATAAAACCAGGATACGTGGCATCAACAATAAAACCAAATCAGAAATAAGAACTCAAAGTAAGACCATAAAGCATTGTACCTTAAAAACCAAGGAACTCAACCAGCACACAACAACAGCAACTAAACTATTGGAATAAAATTTCTAGGTACAGACCCTCAAATGGAAAGGAAAACAGGACAATGTATTTGCAGTACACACTGTTCTAAAAAAGTAGAGACAAGAATATACTCCAAGGTAACCACAGAGAAAAATAATAATTCTTCTAAGCAAATCCAGAAGGAAGGAAAACATATGGGTTTAATAAGCACAAAACCTACTATAAAGAAGAAAAGGGAGAAAGCATTA
>NW_006922479.1:85436-86273 GCF_000298275.1 Orycteropus afer afer | reverse complement strand
CTACCACTAATTACACTCAATGAGAATTGACTAACTGCACCTATCAAGAGAAAGAGACTGGCAAACTGGATAAGAAAAGACCCATCGATATGCTGCCTACAAGAGACCCACCTTAGACACAAAGATAAAAACAAAGTAAGAGTTAAGGGATGGAAAAGAATATACCAAGCCAATGGAAACCAAAAAAGGGCAGGAGTAGCAATACTGATTTCCGATAAAATAGATATTAAGGTGAAAAACATTGTAAGAGGTAAGGAGGGACATTATATGATACTGAAAGGGTCATTTGACAAAGAAGATGTTACAATAATAAATATTTATTCACCTAATGAAAGTGCTCCAAAATATGTGAAGCAAATATTAACTGAATTAAAAGGGATAATAGACAACTCTACAATAGTAGTAGGAGATTTTAACACACCGCTTTCAAAGAGGGACAGGTCAACTGAAAAAAAAACTCAACAAGGATACAGAAGAACTCAACAGTATAATCAACCAACTAGACCTCATGGACATATACAGAGCATTTCACCCAACAAAAACACAATGAACATTCTTTTCCAGTGCATATGGATTCTTCTCCAGAATAGACCATATGCTAGGACATAAAACAAGCCTCAATAAATGCAAAAGTATTGAAATACTGCAAAGCAACTTCTCGGACCACAATGGCATAAAACTAGAAATTAATAATAGGAAGACCAAGGAAAAAGCATCAAACATATGGAAGCTGAACAACTCAGTGCTCAAGAACTACTGGGTAGGAGGTTCCGGCAAGATGGCAGACTAGGCAAAAAGACTGCACAGACCCTCTTCAATAAAGAAAAGGGAAACCAA
>NW_006922479.1:68059-69996 GCF_000298275.1 Orycteropus afer afer | reverse complement strand
ATGGCTTGTGTCAGGCGCACCTTAGTCCTCAAGGAGATATCCTTGCTCCTCAGCACTTGAAACAGTTCCTTCGCAGTTGACTTTCCCAATGCTAAACGACGTCTAATGTCCTGACTGCTGCTTCCGTTGGCATCGATTGTAGAAACCAAGCAATGTGAATTGGTGACATGGGTAGGGGGAGGGATATATGGGAAGGATATATGACCACCATGATAACATTAGAAAATGGGAGGACACCGAATTGTGCACACAAGAGATAGACAACAGATTCTAATACCAACCAATGTGCCCACAATACAGCATTGCCATTAACACCAAACACTAGACTATAAAGATAAACGCATAAACACCTGAGATGATCAGATGGGGTCAGTGAACAGAAGTATACTCTAGACCAACGATAGGTTCAGCTGAGGCTAATCTTGCACCGACACCAGTGATACAAAACACCTGCAGTTCTTACAGAAACAATAGAAGACAGGCACAGAGTAATCCCTCACAGACAACCAGACACTATGGGAGAGAGTTCCAATAGATCTACTGCCTCAGGACCATAGCACTGCTAGACACCAGACTCAATTGGCACAACAAAATTCATAAAAGTGTTGCTCCACATCCTACATTGGCAAGTAGCAACTGGGGTGTTAAAAGCTTTCAAGTGGCCATCTAAGATGCAGCTAATGGTCTCCTAGCATTGGAAGTGAAGAAGAATGGGGAAAAAAAGGAGGGGGCATTTAGAAGCAAACAGCCCTAGGACATGATGGACATAGAGACCAGAAGAACTAGATAGTGCCTGGCTACCAATGCCAACCACTCAGGAAAGGATTATATCTGGAGATGAGATCCTGCATAGAGTGGGAGGGAAAACATGGAACAAAATTCCAAAAACTCAATAATGACCAGAATCACTGGTCAGATGAAATCTGGTGAGACTCCCAATACTATGGCCCTGGAATACATTCTGCACCTGGAATAAATCTCACCCCCAGGGGCAGGCTCTCAGCCCAATAGTTAACAAGATGTACACACAGACCACTAAACTCAGGATGACACGCCCACATACTTTATGTCAATACATCACTTACAGCAATAGGCCATGGGACACCAGAGGACCAACATTCAAACTGAGGAAATGTAGGCCCAATAGGAGTGCATAAATATAAGGGGCACAGGGGGAAGGTCACAGGGTAGGGAGGGGAGGAGACTGGGTTAGGGTTGGACATGGTGAATGAGGAATGAAACTAAATGTATGTGTTATGTTGAATGTAAAACAAGCTTTTAAAATAAAAAAATAATAAAAATAAAGAAAGAAAATATGAAGATAGCTATGTATCCTCCTCTTAAGAATGTAAATGTACATGATTTTGTATTCTGTTTTCTCTGACCATTTAATACTTTTGTATGTACAACCAACTAATAAACTTTCATAGATCAGAAAAAGAGAGAGAGAGAGAGTTGCAGAATGGATAAGAAAACATAACCCATCAATATACTGTCTACAAGTGATACATCTTAAAGAAAAATACACAAATAGATTAAAAGTCAAAGGTTGAAAAAAAGATATACCAAGCAAATGGCAACCATAAAAGAGTAAGAGTGGCAATATTAATTTCCAATACAACTAACTTTAAGACAAAAGCCACTTAAGAGACAAGGAAGGATATTTTGTAATGATTAAAGGATCAATTGAACAAGAGAACATAACCATAATAAATATCTATGGACCCAATGAAAGAGCCCCAAAATACATAAATCAGACTTTAGCAGACTTGAAAAGACAAATAGATGACTCCACAATCATAGTATGAAACTTTAATACACCACTTTCTGTGAAAGACAGAACAACTGGAAAGAAACTCAACAAAGACACAGAAGAACTAAACAATGCAATCCACCAACTTGGTCTTAGAGACATCTACAGAGCATTTCACCCAACA
>NW_006922479.1:63977-67635 GCF_000298275.1 Orycteropus afer afer | reverse complement strand
AACAAAAAAGTCTACAGTCACCAGATAAAATGGCCTGTTGGCATTTCCCCCTATTGGGCAGAAAGGGCCAACCCTTTATATCCCCCTCTTCTATCAGGATATGACCATCAGCAAACTAGCTCTCTACAGCTAAGATGATCCCTAAAGGAATTGACACCACTCCCAGAAGCTATGACAATAACTCTTTCTTTGAAGAGGATCTGGAGATGACTGTGTCCATCATAGTCACCTTCTCAATAATTATTATCCTGGCCACTCTACCTCTACTTGCAATCTATGCACTATCCTCAACATACCTCCCTTGCCTTGCTCTGTTTGTCCATAGCACTAATCACAGTCTCCAATACCTGTCTGTCAGTTTGTCGTACTGTGATGGCTTGTGAATTACTATGATGCTCAAAACTATGCTACTGGTATTTCAAATACCAGTGGGTTCACCTATGGTGAACAGATTTCAGCAGAGCTTCCAGACTAAGACAGACGAGGAAGAAAGGCATGGCAACATGGTTCTGAAAATTAGCCAAATAAAACCTTATGGATAAGAACAGAACATTGTCTGATGTAGTGCTGGAAAATGAGCCCCTTAGTTGGAAGACACTCAAAATACAACTGGGAAAGAGCTACCTACTCAAAGTAGAGTCAACCTTAATGATTTTGATGAAGTAAAGCCTTTGAGACCTTCATTTACTGATGTGACACAACTCAAATTGAGAAGCAAAAGTTGTTGTTAGGTGTTGTCAAGTCAGCTCTCAGTCATAGCGATCCTATGTACAACAGAATGAAACACTGCCCAGTCTTAAACCAATCTCACAATCCTTGCTATACCTAAGCCCATCATTGCAGCCACTGTGTCAATCCATCTTGTTGATGACCTTCCCCTTTTTCGCTGACTCTCCACTTTACCAAGCCTGATATCCTTCTCCAGGGAATGGTCCGTTCTGACATGACCAAAGTAAGTGAGATAAAATCTGGCCATTCTCACTTCCAAGGAGCATTCTGGCTGCACTTTTTCCAGGACAGATTTGTTTGTTCTTCTGGCAGTCCATGGTACTTTCTGTATTTTTTGCCAACACCACAACTCAAAGCCATCAACTCTTCTTCAGTCTTCCTTATTCATTGTTCAGCTTTCACATGCATATGAAGTGATTGAAAATACCATGGCTTGGGTTAAGGTGCGCCTTAGTCTTCAAAGTGACATCTTTGCTCTTCAGCACTTGAAAGAAGTCTTTTGCAGCAGATTTGCCCAGTGCGATGTCATCTGATGTCTTGACTGCTGCTTCTATTGGTGTTGATGGTTGAACCAAGTAATATGAAATCTTTGACGACTTCAATCTTTTCTCCATTTATCATTATATTGCTTATTGGTTCAGTTGGAGCATTTTCTTTATGGTAAGTTGTAATCAGTACTGCAGGCTGTAGTCTTTAATCTTCATCAGTAAGTGCTCCAAGTCATCTTCACTTTCAGCAAGCAAGGTTGTGTCATATGCATATTGCAGGTTGTTAATGAGTCTTCCTCCAATCCTGGTGCTGTGTTCTTCTTTATATAGTCCAGCTTCTCAGATTATTTGCTCAACATACAGATTGAACAAGTATGGTGAAGGGATACAACCCTGATGCACTCCCTTCCTGATTTTAAACCAAGGCAATATACAATAAAGGGGAGGTCAGCACAAAATGATCAAGGCAAAGGAAGCACTGGAAGAAGCAACAAAAGTAAATATTATTACATACACAATCCTGCAGCAACAGTAATAACAACAATTTACAAATGGATACATTTACACCAAAGCTGAACAAATGTAGGGAAGTGAATGCAATTATACCCACAAATATATATAGGTTTGACAGAGGATATTTCCACATATGTATTTACATTTGCTGCAACTATATCCATGAATGTAGTACAGCATTCAGGGGACAAAGTAATGATAACTTCTTAGCAATAACCAAACACCTTGAAGGAATCAGTCACTGAGCCTGGAGGCTCAAGACAATAGTCTCAGAGGACATCAAGACAAATTGGCACAACATAGTCCACAAAGAAAATGTTCTACATCCCACTTTGGTCAGCAGTGACTGGGATCTTAAAAGCTTGTGAGCAGTCATCTCAGTTGCAACTATTGATCTGTCCTTGTCTAGAGCAACGAAAAGTGAAGAAAATAAAAAAGACAGGGAAACAATTAGTAGAAAGGACTAATGGACCATGCAAATCTCAACCTTTACGACTCTGACAACAAAATAACTAGATGATGCTCGGCTCCCACTCCTGATCACTCTGAAAGAGACTACAATAGAAGGTCCTGGATAGAGTGGAGAAAAATGAGGAACAAACCTCAATGTTATTTAAAAAGAAAAAAGACCTGGCTCATGGGCCGGGTAGATATTGGTGGAACTCCCAAGACTCTGGCTTTTAACCACACTTCAAGCCTGTAACTGAACTCACCTCGGTGACTCAACTTTCAGCCAAACAATAGACAGGTCTGTAACATGAACCAATATACAATAAAGGGGAGGGATGCAATCCTTAGGACAGTCAACCATTTGAGATCAAAAGGTTAGCACTTACCCAGAGACAAAGTCCAGAAGGCAGAAAAGGATAAAGGAGGAATGGAAACAAGAAGCACAGGGAGGAAGTGGGGTGAGTGATGTGACATTGTGGGATTGCAATCAATGACATGAAACGAAGTATGTATGGATTGTGGAATGGAAAATTGATTTGCTCTGTAAATTTTTGCCCAAATCACAATGAAAAGTTTAAAAAATGGGGGAGGCAGGAAGGAGCTTTTAAATTTCTTTTTGTTTGTTTATCAAAAATTATATCCATCAAAATAAGAGTCCTTTATGGAAAATTTATTCTCACAGAAAACCTTTTCAAATCAAGGTGCAACACAACTTAAAGGAGAAATTTCAGTAAACAAATAATAGCCTTACTTTATTTTCCTCAGAGAGCTGATGATAAATGAGTCTTCTGCTCAGTTCATTTGTCAGGCCTTTCAGGGCCAAGGAAAGGCCTTCAATACTAAAATGGAGAGATTTCAATTAAATTCCTAAGTGTGGGCTTCCCAGCGTTCATCTCTGTAAAGTAAATCTGTAATTTTGTACAGATTGTACAGTCCCATACACTTTAAAGCAGTAAACACAGGTCAACCAGGAAGCAAGTCTCCAACAGACAAGGAAAGAAAGAAAACATGAAATTAACACTCTTTCCAATAGTCATTGAGCTATATGTATCAAAAGAAACTACTTATATCTAGTTGATGACCACCCAATATTTTAGACTCCAGTGACCTCATCCACCACATCCACACTCCTTATCTTCCTCTGTCGTCCCACCCCCGGCACTGTTGCCCTACTCCCCAGCAATATCAGACAACTAACATTCTCCTCACAGACTCTGGATTTTTAACTTCATTGCCATTGTACACAGCAAGTATGTTTATCCACACACACATGCACACATACATACACACATGTGCTCTTTCAAACACTGTTTTTGTTGTTAACTACCATTGAGTCAGCTCCTTGACTCATAGCTACTCCGTGAGCAATACAGTAAAACTTTGCTAGGTCCTGCACCATCCCTATGATGTATTGCAGACAAGACCATTGTGATCCATAGGATTTTCATTGGCTGATTTTTTGAAGTAAATCACCAGGC
>NW_006922479.1:58265-63197 GCF_000298275.1 Orycteropus afer afer | reverse complement strand
TATGTGAACTGCTGTATGGAAAGTAAATTTGCTCTGTAAACCTTCAACCAAATCACACACACACACACACACACACACACACACAAAGAATGTGTGACTTAGGCAACCCATCTTGTCAGAAAAGCAAGGGAAAGTAAAAAACCTGAGCAGGGCAGAACCACACTTTTCCCATCTCCTTTCTCCATCAGCCCATAGATGTGCTAGATCATGTGGAATTAAGACATAATGAAATCCCTGAAACACTGACATTAACCAGCTGGAAGATGAGATCTCTGTGACAGGGAAAGGGACCCTTGGACCAAAAGTCAAGACTTTTAGAATCCAGTCTCTGCCCTAATAAGAAATTCTTACTAGGTCATTTGTACCCTTTTACCTCACTTTTTACCTTTTACACTTTGCCTGTCTGAACATTGGCATTCTCATCTGAAGATGGGGAGATTGGGACAGGGTCACCAACTAGGACCCTTCTAGAGCTCACATGCATGGCTGACCTAGACACATTTTTTTTAATTGAATATAGATAACATCAATGTCTATTCCTACTTTCTGCCATCTGGGTCAAGACTTCATTGGCAGGACTATAATAACCAGATCACCAATATAGTTGTTGTTAGTTGCCATCAAGTCAGTTCCAGATTCATGGGGACCCCAATCACAATGGAACAAAACGCTGCTCAGTCTTTATGATCAGTTGCACATCAGACCATTGTGAGCCACAGGATTTTCATGGGTTGACTTTCAGAAGTAGATCACCAGGCCTTTCCTCCTAGTCTGTATTAGTCTAGAATCTCTGCTGGAACCTGTTCAATGTCATAGCAACAGTCAAGGCCCAACTGACTGATGAGTGGTGGCTGCACAGTGGTATATTGGCCAGGAATCAAACCCAGATCTCCTGTATGGAAAGAGAGAATTCGACCACAGAACCAGCAATGCCCCCAAGCACCTTTTGAAACCAAAACACAAAACTCAGTTCCATCAAGTCGATTCCAACTCACAGAGACCCCCTTTGGGTTTCTGAGGCAGTAAACCATTACAGAGATAGATTGCCCCATCTTCCTTCCACAGAGCAGCTGGTGGGTTTGAACTGCCAGCTTTCTGCTTAACAGTCCAATGCCTTAGGCACTATGTCACCAGAGCTCCTAAGCACCATTTTAGGAGACCTGAAATTCTTTGAAAAGCTTTTGACAAAAATGTTTGGGAAGGAACAGCTGCTCCAAGAAAACCTGCTTCCTTAGTGCCTACCATGATTCCTTATTACAGAGGTTCTCACACTTGAGCTTGCATCAGAATCATCTGGAAGGCTTAAAAGCCGAGATTGCTGGGCTTCGCTCCTAGATGTCTGATTTAGTGGGTCTGGGTTCATCTGAATGAACCCTGGTGCAGTAGTTAAACCATTCAGTTGGCAAACCCAAGGTCATTGGTTGGAACCCACAAATCACTCCGAGGAAGAAAGATGTGTTAATCTGCTTCCGTAAAGATTTACAGCCTTGGAAACTCTATGGAGCAGTTCTACTCTATCCTATGATGTTGCCATGAGTCAGAATAGATTCCACACAGTGGGTTTGGTTTGGGACAGATCTGAAAATCTGCATTTCTAACAAGTCCCAGGGTATGCTGACACTGTTGGTCTGAGGACTACATTTTGAGAACTATTGCCTTATTACATTGCAGCCCACTAAGAGACAATTTTTAGGGGGCAAATAAAGAGTACTTTTTAAAAGCACAAACATGCATACTCAAAATAAAAGAGCTCTAGCAGCAGACTTTTGTTACAGACATTGTCCAGTGTCATCTCCTGGTTCCTTTCTGGCACTATCCTCTCAGTGAGGACCTGTATTCACTGATTACACTGCTTCCAGCTGGAAAGGTTATCTTTCCTCAGATGTGTATTGTTTTCTGCCTCCTTCAGATGGTGTGTGTTACTCCTAGGTCACATTATTCCTTAGAACACATATAATTTAGCATCATCTGTAGAGTAACTAATGTCCCATGTAATCCTTCTTTACAACACCAATGAAGATGCTAATTAAAGACATAGGCAAACCTAGTCCTTTTATTTCCTTATCTTCTGTTTCCTACCTGCCATTCTTAGTGTCTTAGCAGTTCTCAGTGGATTCTCATTTCCAATACAATTTGAATTCAATTTTTAAATGATGCAGTCTTTCATTCTTTACATTAATTGGGCATCTGTGATTTGATAAACTATGATTTGAAGTGGCAGATTCCACCCTGGTTTATTCCAAGATATAAACCAGTTGCTGTCCAGTTGACTAACTTATGACAACGTCATGTGTGTTAGAGCAGAACTGAGCTCCACAGGGTTTTCAATGGCTAAGTTTTCAGATCATCAGACCTTTATTCCAAGGCACCTCTGAGTACTCTAATCTCCAACCATTTGCACCACCTACTAGCTGATTCTCTACAGTTAACTTAGGCTACTCCAGAAGTCCATGAAGTAAACAATTAACCATCAAAATACCCAGCCGCAGAAATGTCCACTGCTTTGCTACCACCACAATCTGCTCCCCACATGTATGCACACCCACCATCAAAACCCCTTGTTGTTGTTGTTGTCATGTGCCATCGAGTTGGACCGACTCATAGCGACCCCTCCTTGGGTTTCCGAGGCAGTATCACTATGGAAGTAGATTGCCCCATCTTCCTTCCAAGAAGTGATCAAAACTCCTAGAGCCCTAGAATCTCAGAAAATCTGATCTAGGGAATTAGTGGCTTCAAAGGAGCTGCAAAAGCCATGAAATGTAAGGATATATTAAGAACACTACTCCCGGGATAAGTGACTCCAAAGACCCCACCAACTCACCTATATGGGATCCCCATTGACCAAAAGTATGCTGCCTGCATCACCCTTATCACTCCTCATATTAATGTTACCAAAATCAACTTTACTTTGTCACACAGTTAAATATTCCATCCTGTTTAGATTCATTGGCGTTAATGAAAGCCTTCTTTTCAGGCTTTCACATTAGAGCAGTTGCCTCAATCCTGGCTGCTCATGAGAATTACTTGCGGAACTTGGAAAATCCTGAAGCCCATGCCACACTCCATATCAATTCAATAAAAATCTCTTTGAGTGGCACCCAGGCATTGGGCATTCTTAAAAACTCCTCAGGAAATCCTAATGTGCAATCAATTTCTACATTCAAGTAGATGAGTCCAACATTAGCAATCTTAACTCCTGTCTGAGGCTTTGCTCTTCACTGAAGGATTGGGATTGGGAAATTTAATTGGGGAGGAGGGCAATTTCTGTTGAAGGAACTTCAGGAGATGAACAATACTGTTGGGAACATATGCTGGGATGCAGAGAAATGGTGAAGTGATAGGGGTGGTTCTAAAAGGTAGCAGAGGTTTCAGCGAAGATGTTAAAGTCTCATATTTTAAATGCCTGGGGCCATTTCCATGGATAGAAAATAAGAGAAACCTCAGACTTGCCTTTAGCTCCTGCTCCCCATGATCCATTGTTCAGGCTCAGACTTTCAGCATTAACTTTGGTGCCATAGTTTAGTTAACAGATGGACTAATAGTGCTAATAGGGATAATGATGGGCTCAATGATGTGAAACATGATTTCTGTGGAAAACATCAGTGTTTCAACCACGACTTTACATGCAAACCTGTAGATTTGGCTTGTTCTCTTTCCTTCCATCTGCCTAAACCCAGTGGAGCCAGGAGCTCACAAGCACCAAGCTGAGTGTTTGATCCCTTCAGGTAAGTCGCACCTCAAACTACCTTCAAAGCTCTGGTCACTGTTTTCATAAGTGGTGATTATTGCTCACAAAGGGAACTGAGGAAGGAAGTGTGGCTGAACCAGCAAGTTTAGAGGTTGGCTGAAGCAACAACCCAAGTGCAGTCCACAGATAAATCTGTCATTTTGGTTTCAATTACACAGTGTGGTAGTTAAAGTTGTATGTCAGCTTGGTTGGGCCTAGTTGAGTGGCTGGGCAGCTGGTGGTAGTTATTCCCCATGATGAGACTGCCAATCAACTCCATGGTGGGATCTACCACAAGCAGCTGAATAGCTGCTTTAGGGATGTGGTCTGCTTCCTGTATATAAGCAGCAGCTTAGGGAATGATCTCTAGCTTATGGCACACTGGAACACTGTGTAGCCATGCTCTGCCAACCTTGGGACTTTCAATGGACTTGAATTAATGGCCTGCCATGTGGTTTGGTAACATTGGACTGTGCCTTTTCACTTGTCAACCTTGGGCTTGTCAGTCTCAGCAGCTAGCAGCTGAGTGAAGAAAAGCCTCTAGTTTCAGTGGGCCAGCAGCAGGAGGCAGAGCTGAAGCCCAAGGCTGAGGGGCTTTCACCTAGCCCATAGAGTCTGGCACTTTAAAGTCGGACTTAAAGCCTCCAGACTGTGAGAATAAATTCCTGTTTCTTCAAGACATTCCATTGTAGTATATTCCTGTCAGAGTGGCACTAGGTAACCAAAACACACAGCTGCCTTGTTCATCCATTCATTCAGCTGTGTCCTTTCTGTTCAAAGACAACTCTGCCTGCCAGGTCATTTACCTTAGGGCTATTCCACCAACCTATAAAATAACTACTTATGAGACACAATCAGCACTGCTCTCTCCAGTTTCCTTTCATTCCCAACATCTGTGTTGTTCTTTTGAAGAAAAATAAGACTATTTTCTTCCTGCCACTTCTTGGCATTTCCATGATCTTTAATCGTCTTACTTATTTTTGTGTTTATTTATTTATGGTCTGTCCTTCCCTACTCCTCAAGAAAAAGCTCTTCTCTAGATTTCACAGGCTCATAGATGAAGAGGAATTTTGCCCCAGGATGGAATATGCTTAAAGTCTCACCATTCTTTTATTTAGATGATTCAGAAGATGAGATTGTGAATTGGAGTTGATTTAAGACTTTGGGGAAGATATGCTGAGGTGAACGTGTTTTGCATGTGGCAA
>NW_006922479.1:52431-57855 GCF_000298275.1 Orycteropus afer afer | reverse complement strand
CCACCAGCCACTCCTCGGAAGGAAGGTTGGGCATTCCTACTTCCGTAGTGATACTGCCTCGGAAACCCAAGGAGGGGTCACTATGAGTCGGGGCTGACTCGATGGCAAATAACATAACATAATAACCTGTGAGAAAATTTCTGTTTGTTAAAGCCATCCCCTTGTATTTCTGTTATAGCAGCACTAGATGACTAAGACAATGTGTCTTCCCAAAAGTCCCTAGCTAAACTACCTGCCAATTAATAATTTCCCATGGAAAGTGGCGCTATATGTAACTTGGTTGGTGAGATTTAAAAAATTACATATTTGGTAAGAGAGAGAAAATTTAGAAGACAAAGAAAAATGTCTCATTTCCTCAAAGTTTCATGAGTCCTATGTCTTTCACTCAGAACAGGCTATGCAGGAACCATCCTAGAGCATCCAACTCGTGTTCATGTGAAGACAAAAGCCTTTTTCAGAGATATAATCTGAAAAGCCTGCTTCAGAGAATACTGCTGGTTTGAAAATAGAATGCTATATAATTTGAAACTAAGTTATTGATGGATTAAAAATGTTAACCTTCCCTCCACCCCAACACAGAGACATACACAATCACACATCAATGAAGAAAACATTTGCACACACAAATGAACAAGCATATCAGCCCCTTTGAATCACCTAGCTGAAAAGGGATGGGTGGGGATGACTGGAAAAAAAAAGCTTTTCTGAAGATATTCATATTAAAATGGAAGTCATAACTAATGTCCACTGAATTTTACAAAACCTTCAAGGTGCTCTTCTCAATGCTTCTAAATTTCTATGCATGCTGGGAGTTAACTCCTCCTCCGATGCCTCCTCTTGGGTCACAGCAGCCCCTTCCCATACTAATTTTCCACCAGGGCCATGAGCTGCTGAGGCAAGTATCATCATGAACTTGGAGCATCAGTCAGCTGATGGCACAATTTGCTCAACACCCAGGGCGAAGAGCAGTCAGATGGAGAGAGAGGGGAAACAGTGGAAAATTGAAGAGAGACATGTGTCAGACTCCTCAGAGAGCTCACTGAATCCTCTAACTACTGCAAAGTAAAAAGGATTTAGTGAAGAGAGATTGAATGAAGAAACAGCAAGGGAGCTTGGAATAGGAACACAGAGTTACATAAACCAACTAAAACCCTGAAAATAGGACTTGGATTGGACTTACCTGCAGGTATGCAAAGCTTGTCCATCATTATTATCATATAAAACCTGCATTTCAAAGGGGTGCAGAGGGGGCTCTTGCATAATACAACCTCTACATGACAAACCAGACAAACTCCTCTGAAATGGCTTCTAGAGGCAGACCATTCTGTGTGTGTGTGGCAGGGGAGAAGGGTATAGTGATATCCTATATGAGTGGAGCTACCAGAGTTCAGGCTATGGAAGGGAACTAATATCTAAGGAAACTAATAGCAATTGATATGTTTATTCAAATACAGTCTCTTTGGTGAGGTCCACATGTATAGTCACCAAATGTATTGTTAAAAATATATATATTTCCGGTGGATAAGTCATTCATCTCGCAGAATTCTATCATGCAAACTCTGGCATTATTTATATCACCAAGGCCATATTTTCCAACTACTTATCCTTCTTCTTTGTTTACAATTTTTACATTCCAGTTAACATTAATTACCAATATATCTTGGTTGGACGTTGGATCAATTTCAAACTGCAGAAGTTTGTAAAATTCTTCAATTTCTTCACTTTTGGCATTAAGGGTTGGTGTGTATATTTGAATAATAGTCATATTAATTGGTCTTCTTTGTAGATACATGGATATTAGCCTATCACAGACTAATGAAATATTATTAAGCCATAAAAGGATTGAAGTACTGATTTGTTACAACAGGGATTAATCTTGAAAACCTGATGCTAAGGGAGAGAAACCAGTCACAAAAGACCATGTACTATATGCTCATTTATTTGACATGCTCAGAAAAGGCAAATGCATAGAGACAGAAATTAGTGGTCATCATATGTAAAGTGGGGAATGGGGATTGATGATAATAGGTGTAGTGTTTCTTTTGGAGGTGATGAAAATACTATAAAATTAGATAGTGGTGATAGTTGTGCAGTTCTGCGAATATACTAAAAAGCACTGAGTTGTAGATTTTTTAAAGTTAAGCTTTATGGTATGTAAATTATAACTCAATAAAGCTGTTAATAAAAAAAATTAACTTGTTCCCACAAAAAGTTAAGTCCACAGAAAGAGATTTCATGATAACTGTATCCAAGTTTTCTTTCCCCAGTATTTCTATGTACACACTATCACATAGTTTCAAACATTTTGATGTTCAACCATTTTTGGAGGTAGCATAAGATCAAGAATCAATGGAATTGAAGGAAGTACAAGCTTCACTGAAGGAATTTGTGAAAAACAATGCTCCAGAAATTGACAGAATATTCACTAAGATATTTCAAAAAAGGAATGCATCACTAGAGGTGCTTATTCATTTACGTCAAGAAATTTGGGAGACAGCTATCTGGTCAACCAACTGGAAGAGATTGATATTTGTGCTCATTCCACAACACAATGTGGAAATTATCCAATAATATAATTAATATCATGCACAAGTAAAATTTTGCTAAAGATAATTTTTAAATGGTTGCAGCAGTGTATTGACAGGAAAATTCCATAAATTCAAGCTGGATTCAGAAGAAGACATGCAACAAGGGATATAATTGCTGATGTCAAATGGATCTTGGCTAAAAGTAAAGAACACCAGAAAGAATGAGGGTAAGATGGCAGGACAGGCAGACAAACTACACAGACACTCTTCAGCAAAGAAAAGAGGACCCAATTAACACAGACAAAGAAAGTAATCCTGGAACTCTGAGTTTGAAAGGAAGGATACAGAAGTGGACTAAACTCCAACTAGTAGAAGAAGCTGCATGAAAACAGTGAAAAAGGAGACATATGGAACTGTGGACTGTCAGTGATCCTGATGGCACAGACAGTTTAAATATTTTCAAGTGGTGGTAAGACCTAAGGATTAACCTAAAAATCGGCCCTGCTAGACAGGGGCTGCACGGAGGACTCCACTGGTGGCTGTGAAATAAAAGGGTAAACAGTGAAGAAGGAGAAAAACTGAATTGTGGACTTTTGGCTATCTGGAGGGCACAGCCATTTTGAATGTTTACAAGCAGTTCAAACATTTTGGATATTTAAAGCAACAGTATTCTTTCAGATTCCAAGGACCTAAGAATAGGCTTCACTTGCCAGGAACATCAAGGACATACTGGACACTGAGGACTGGAAAGATGCAATATTCCCTTTGTTACTCTTATACCCCACACTCTCTGGTGAACAGAGGTGCAGCCATCCCTCACTCCCACCCACCTTCTGGCCTAGAAGGAATTCCATCCCAGTCTGTGTCCTCTGACAGGGCCTGGATGCCCTGCCTGGCCCCTCGCCCTCCCCCCCATGATTTTTTTCTTTCCTTTTTTTTTTTTTTTAGTTTGTTTTGATCTGTTTTTAAAATATGCTTTTTTTTTCACCCTTTTTATTATTATTTTTTCTTTTTCCCTTCTCAGGTTCAGGGGCTCTAGTGGCATAGTGCCTAAGGCATTTGACGGCTAACCAGAAGGCTGGAAGTTCAAACTCACCAGCAAATCCTCAGAAGGAAGGTTGGGCAATCTACTTTTGTAGTGATACTGCCTCAGAAAACCAAGGAGGGTCACTAGGAGTTGGATCCAACTTGAAGGCAGTGAATATGGTTTTGTTTGGTTCTTCCCAGGTTCTAGTTTTTGGCTTTTTCTCACTTTTCTTTTCCTGGTTCCCATTTTTTTCTTTCTTGTGGTTCTCCCTATTCTTTGTTTTTCTTTTTGCATTTTTCCCATTTTTTTTCTTCATTCTTCTCCTACTCTATCATTTTGCTCTTATTCCCCCCTCCCTAGATATTGTGGGGGTTTTTTGCCCCCTTTTTATATTCATATTTTTTTTTTGAAGTATTTCTTTAAATATTTTCTCTCATTTATTGCCTTTCCTATTTTCTTTTTCTTTTTTTTCTCTTTTTGGTGACTCTTCCTGTGTGTTTATTTGGAATGTGTTTTTTGTCCTCTTCATTTTACTTTTTTGATGGTTTTTCAATTCTTGTTTTTGTGTAACTGACTGGTAGATAGCAACCATGCCCATATGACCCAACCACACCCACACGTCCTGCAGCTCCACTTACTATGTAAGGGCCACCACTTCCTTCTGCACCAACTAGCCAATGATACACAACTACCAATAAGAGCCTGACTTATCCTTAACTGCTTTTAACAAAAAGTTAACAGAGATCTGTGTAACCACTCACATTCTCTATCACACACACTAGGAGACAGGTGGTGAGTGCAAAAGTGCTGCCAACTAGCTAACAGAGGAGCACAGTACCTTGCTTACTCAGATACATCCAAAAAAGAAAACAAAAATTATGGGAGAATCACTCCAACATACAATCACTAATTAAATATAAATACAGCAAAGTCACAATGTTTCAGAGACAACAGACCATAACAGTCCACTCAAAGAAGCAAGATAAAGCAGTAGAAATAAGGGACCAGGATACAGACCCAGAACACATCCCTGAGGAAGAAGCAGCATTTTAACACCCTGATAAGGAGTACAAAAGAATTATATTTAGGTACCTTCAACAGACTGAGAGACAGATCAAGGAAAACACTGATGAAATTCAGGGAAACACAGACAAAACCCTAGAACAATTTTGGAAGACAATACAAGAACAAAATGACAAAATAAATGAAAAATTAGAAATAATACAAAATCTACAGACATAAATCCAAAATATTAATACTAAATTTTCAGAAATAGACAACACATTGATAGGGAAAAGGAGTAGACTTGAATCAATGGAAGATAGAATTAATGAGATTGACAACTACCTCAATACTTTTTTGGAAAGGGATCAATCAGAATAAAGATGAAAACAAAATGAAGAAAGTCTAAGATTCATGTGGGATACCATCAAAAGGAATAACCTATGTGTAACTGGAATTCCAGATCAGGAAGAGACAAATAAACCACAGTGAAAATTGTCCAAGATTTGTTGGAAGAGAACTTCCCTGATAAGATGAAAGATGAGAATACATCCATTCAGAAAGTCCAATGAACCTCAAACAAGATAGATCTCAAAAGAAAATCACCAAGACATATCATAATCAAACTCACCAAAATCAAAGACAAAGAAAGAATTCTGAAAGCAGCATGGGAAAAATGAAAACTTATCTACAAAGGGCAGCAAATAAGAATAAGCTCTGATTTCTCAGCAGAAACCATGCAGGCAAGAAGGCAATGGGATGGTATATACAAAATCCTGAAACAGAAAAATTTCCAACCAAGAATTATATACCCAGCAAAATTGTCCCTCAAATATGATGGTGAAATTAGGACATTTCCAGATAAGC
>NW_006922479.1:51464-52286 GCF_000298275.1 Orycteropus afer afer | reverse complement strand
CTTCACATCACAATAAAAAAGAGGACAAGCACAAATATTTAGCAAATACTAAAACAACAACAATGAAGGAAATGATAACATGTTTCATAAACAAAAGAAGCTCAGCACAGAAAATTATATGGAACAAAGGAACCAGGAACACCCCCCCCCAAAAAAAAAACTGACAACAACAAATTCATACTTTTCAATAAGTACACTGAATGTAAATGGATTAAATCCACCATTCAAGAAACGGAGAATTGCAGAATGGATAAGACATAACTCATCAATATGCTGTCTACAAGAGACACACCATAGAGACAAAGGCAAAAATAAACTAAAAATCAAAGATTGGAAAACAATACATCAAGCAAATGGCAACAAAAAAAGAGCAGCAGTGGCAATATTAATTTCTGACAAAACTGACTTTAAGACAAAAACCACCATAAGAGACAAGGAAGGACATTATATAAAAATTAAAGGATCAATCGAACAAGAAGATATAACCATAATAAATATCCATGGACCCAATGAAAGAGCCCCAAGATACATAAATCAGACCTTAACAGAATTGAAAAAACAAACAGATGACTCCACAGTCATAGTAGAAGACTTTAATACACCACTTTCAATGAAAGATAAAACAACTGGAAAGAAAGTCAACAAAGATGCAGAACTAACCAATACAATCCACCAACTTGACCTTGTAGACATCTACAGAGCACTTCACCCAACAACAGCAAAATATATATCCTTTTCCAGTGCACATGAAACATTCTTCATGATAGACCACATGTTAGGCCATAAAGCAAGCCTTAATATATTTAAAAACATTGAAATACT
>NW_006922479.1:44940-47234 GCF_000298275.1 Orycteropus afer afer | reverse complement strand
TGCACTTCATTTCATTTTTGACAACTTCAAATTTTCCTAGATTCATACTTCGTACATTCCACATTCCAGTTATCAATGGATTTTTGCAGCTATTTCTTCTCATATTGAGTTGTGCCACTTTCGCAAATGGAGGCCCCAAAAACTCTACTGTATCCATATCATTAAGGTAGGCTCTATTCTCATGAGGCAGCACTTTCCCAGTCATATTTTCAGTGCCTTCCGACCTGAGGGGCTCATCTTCTGGCACTGGATCGGGCAATGTTTTAAGGCTAATCATAAAATTTTCCAGTAATATATCAGACAGTGTTTCACTACTATTCATAAGGTTTTCACTGGCCAATTCTTTGAGAAGTGGTTGGCCTCTTCCTTCTTACGAGTCTGTCTCAGTCTGGAAGCTCCACCAAAACCAGTCCACCATGGGCACCCTTGCTGGCACAGCCTCCAGCCTCACAGCACATGCAAGCCAACAAAGTATGACAAATCAACAAACAAGTTCATCTCCCTTAACTGTTCCAATGGCTCCACTCACTCCTGGGCTTTCCCCCTACCTGTTCCTGCTGGCCCTGTCTGTCACTGCTCCCTGCCACCTGGGGCTGTCCCCTAAGCTCCTTAGCTGTTCCAACCACTGGCTCTGTCTGCCACTGCTCCCTCCCAACTTGAGGGCTGTCCCCCATGCTCCTTACTTGTTCCAGCCACCGGTCCTATCTGCTGCTGCTCCCTGCTACCTTGGGGGCTGTCCCCCACCATCCTTACCTGTTCCAGATACCGGCCTTGTCAACATTCTTTAAGAATATGGAAAAACCAGTCACTCACTGTATATGGAAAGGAAAGAGACCTCAGATAAGCAAAGCACTATTGAAGAAGAACAACAAAGTAGGAGGTCTCACATTCCTGGATCTCAAAACCATAGTAGTCAAAATTTCCTGGATTCCTTTACACCTGCAAAGAGATTGCTGGAACTGGTAGGGAGGGACAGAAAGCAGTGGCAGACGGCTTTTTGGTGGGTGGGAACTGGCAGGGAGGGCTGGGAAATGGGAGTGGATCAGTTTGGAAGAGCTAAGGGAGATGAACTTGTCTGTCAGTTTGTCTCCTGTGGTAGCTTGTGTGTTGCTATGAGTCTGGAGGATATGCCACTGATGTTTCAAGTGCCAACAGGGTTATCTATGGTGGACAGGTTTCAGTGAAGCTTCCAGCCTAAGACAGACTTGAAAGAAGAAAGAGGCCATCCACTGCTCAATGAATTAGTCAGTGAAAACCTTATGAAAAGTGGCAAAACACTGTCTGATATATTACTGAAAAATAGACCTGAAATATTATCTGATATAATGCCAGAAGATGAGCCCCTCAGGTTGGAACACACTCAAAATATGACTAGGAAAGAACTGCCTCCTCAGAATAAAGCCGACCTTAATGATGTGGATGGAGTAAAGCTTTCAGGACCTCCTTTTGCTGATGTGGCACAACTCAAGTCCATGAGAGCAAAAATAAGAACTTGATTATATCCCTCCTGAATTTAAAGACCATCTAAAGAATAGATTTGATGCATTGAACACCAATTACCGAAAACCAAAAGAACTGTGGGATGACATCAAGAACATCATCCATGAAGAAATCAGAAGGTCATTAAAAACACAGAAAAGGAAGAAAAGACCAAAATGGATGTCAGAGGAGACTCTGAAATTTGCCCTTGAATGGAGAATAGCTAAAGCAAATGGGAGGATCAGCAAGATAAAAGAGCTGAACAGAAGATTTCAAAGAGCAGCTCAAAAAGACAAACCCAATAATTATAAATAAATGTGCCAAGACCTGAAGTTAGAAAACCAAAAGGGAAGAACACGCTAGGCATTTCTCAAGCTGAAAGAACTGAAGAAAAAATGTAAGCCTCTAATTGCAATATTGAAAGATTCCATGGGCAATATGTTGAATGATGCAGGAAACATCAAAAGAAGATGGATAGAATACAGAGTCACTATACCAAAAAGAATTGGTAGCTGATCATCCATTTCAGGAGGTTACATATGATCAAGAACCAATGGTATTGAAGGAAGAAGTCAAAGCTGCACTAAAGGAGTTGGTGAAAA
Source organism: Orycteropus afer afer (assembly GCF_000298275.1). Classification (NCBI taxonomy): domain Eukaryota; kingdom Metazoa; phylum Chordata; class Mammalia; order Tubulidentata; family Orycteropodidae; genus Orycteropus; species Orycteropus afer. Next base: position 45,153 of record NW_006922479.1, on the reverse strand, counting down.
ACAACGTTCTGGAAATTGATGGAATACCCATTGAGATGTTTCAACAAATGGATGCTGTGCTGGAGGCACTCACTTGGCTATGCCAGGAGATTTGGAAGACAGCTACCTGGCCAACTGACTGAAAGAGAGCCATATTTGTACCCATTCCAAAGAAAGGTGATCCCACAGAATGTGGAAATTATCATACAATATCATTAATATCACACACAGGTA
>NW_006922479.1:43340-44375 GCF_000298275.1 Orycteropus afer afer | reverse complement strand
CAGCATCACAATAGATGGAGAAAAGATTGAAGTTGTCAAAGACTTCATATTACTTGGTTCTACAATCAACGCCAATGGAAGCAGCAGTGAAGGCATCAAAAGACGCATTGGGCAAATCTGCTGCAAAAGACCTCTTTCAAGTGCTGAAGAGCAAAGATGTCTCCTTGAAGACTAGGATGCACCTAACCCAAGCTGTAGTATTTTCAATTGCCTCATATGCATGTGAGAGTTGGACAATGAATAAGGAAGATCGAAGAAGAGTTTATGTTTTTGAGTTGTGGTGTTGGTGAAGAATGCTCAAAGTACCATAGACTGTTGAAAGAACTAACAAACCTGTCCTGGAAAAATTGCAGCCAGAATGCTCCTTGAAAGTGAGAATGGCCAGACTTCATCTCACCTACTTTGATCATGTTGTCAGAAGGGACCATTCTCTGGAGAAGGATGTCATGCTTGGTGAAGTGGAGGGTTAACAAAAGAGGGGAAGGCCCTCAACAAGATGGATTGACAGAGCAGCTGTAACAATGGGCTCAGGTATAGTAGGGATTGTGAGGCTGGCCCCAGGACCGGGTAGTATTTTGTTCTGTTGTACATAAGGTCGCTATGAGTCAGAGATTACTCAACAGCGCATAACAACAAGAAGCACAATTTAATCCATAATACTCTGGATCTTGGTTTAGCAGTCTCATGAACTCATCTATTTCTCATTCAGCACACTGAAATGGCCTCAGAGGTGTCTAAGTGATGCCATAACAAGCCTCTACCCAGGAGTCTATTCTTTGAAATACCTGGTACAGTCCTTTTTCATAGGGCTTCTAAGATAGTTCTTCATTGTTGAACACAAGAACTCTGGCCTATAGCTAATTGCAAAGCCTTCAGGAAAACATCAGAAATAAATTTTAAAAAACTGTCCACAGTAATTTATTACCAATAATTTTTATTTATTTATTTATTTATTTTTTATTAGAATTTGGGTGAAGATTTACAGAGTAAATTCACTTTTCATACAGCAGTTCACATATACTTTGTCTCATGTCA
>NW_006922479.1:42179-43240 GCF_000298275.1 Orycteropus afer afer | reverse complement strand
AAATTTACAATGCAGCAGCTCCCCTCCCACTTCCTCCCCATAGTTACCTCCTCCCAGTGTCCATCCCTTCATACTCTTCAGCACCCTGAGAGGCTATTACCAATAATTTTTGAAAGTGAAAGATCTGATGAGAGTTCATAACAAGAGTAATTCAACTGTCAATTGACAAGGAAATTTGCTTTTTTTCCTGTGGCATGCAAAAGTCAATACAAAAAAAAAAATTAAAGCAAAAATCAAAGAAGTTGTCAAAGGAGATCTGAACACTTGATTAAAAGAAGATCATGCTAAGAAAAACTACTCAGTTACATATCAACGTGACAATAAAATATTTTTAAATATGGATTTTAAGATGATTATAATGAATGTTAGCTCTTTAATAAGTGAAGACCTTCAGCAAGATGGATTGACACAATGGCTGCAACAATGAACTCAAACACAGTGATGATTGTGAAGGTGGCACAGATCCAGGCAGTGTTTTGTTCTGTTATACATAGGGTCAATCACTATGAATCAGAACAGGCTCCAGAGCATCTAACAACAACAAGTGAAGAGACTTTATTTCCTTAAATGATCAAAAGTATAATAAAGTCCACATGTTCTGGTTACCTAGTGCCGCTCTGACAAGAATATACCACAAATGGAATGGCTTTAACAAACAGGAGTTTTTTCTTACAATTTGGAGGCTTTAAGTCCAAGTTCAAAGTACCAGGCTCTAGTGACTAGGTGAAAGCCCCTCAACCATGGATTGTAGCTCTGCCTCCTGCTCTCAACCCACTGAAGCTAGAGGCTTTTCTTCACTCAGCTGCTGGCTGCTGAGACTGACAAACCCAAGGCTGACAAGTAAAAAGGCACAGTTCTGATGTTACCAAATGACACAGAAGGCCATTAATTTAAGTACATTGAAAGTCCCAAGGTTGGCAGAGCATGGCAAGCTGCTGAACAATGACACAGCTGCATGCAGGGTTCAAGGTGCCATAAGCTAGAAACCATTCCCAAAGCTGCTTCTTATATACGGGAAGTAGACCACATACCCAAAGCAGCTACTCAGCTGGTTGCGGTAG
>NW_006922479.1:40302-41769 GCF_000298275.1 Orycteropus afer afer | reverse complement strand
CATGCACTATCTTCACAGTCCTTGCTATACTTGAGCCCATTGTTGCAGCCACTGTGTCAATCCATTTTGTTGAGGGTCTTTGCCTTTTTCGCTGACCCTCCACTTTACTGAGCATGATATCCTTCTCCAGGGAATGGTCTCTTCGATAATATGACCAAAGTAGGTGAGACAAAGTCCAGCCATTCTTCCTTCCCAGGAGCATACCAGCTGCACTTCTTCCAGGACAGATTTGTTTGTTCTTCTGGCAGCCCGTGGTACTTTCTGTATTCTTTGCCAACACAAAACTCAAAAGCATCAACTCTTCGTCAGTCTTCCTTATTCATTGTTCAGATTTCACATGCGTATGACCAGATTGAAAATACCATGGCTTGCGTTAGGTGCACCTAAGTCTTCAAAGTGACATCTTTGCTCTTCAGCCTTTTAAAGAGGTCTTTTGCAGCAAATTTTCCCATACTCCAAATGCAGGCAACCAGTAAACCAAGGAAACAAGATCATCAAAATTAAGCAAATCTTGCTAAGATTTTAACACATTTCATAGCTTTTCAGATTGAAGTACTATAAACCAAAGCAAATAGAATTTATAAGTTTTATCCTTTGTTATGCTTTCATATTCTGAAGCAAACTGGCACTTTAGGACAAATCTCAGATCTGCAAGGTCAGATTAACTTATTAACAATACTAAGACACTGTTTACATGCAATGCATTAATCACTGCTGTCATCCAATGAACATATGCATTTTAAAAATTTCTCAGTGTCAATTTCCAATACTATAAGTATCAATAGTAATAGTATAACCCACAAAGCAACAACAATGACAAACATCTTTGGAGTCCTCAACAAATGTGAAGAGTGTAAAGAGATTTGAAGACCAAAAGAATAAATAAAACTAAAACCTCTGAAAGCTGCTGCTTTAGAACAAAATAATTCTTTTCCTTGGAAAACAGAAGCACCTTCACAACTGTATGTTCCCGAAATGATTACTCTAAGTATAGCTTCTTTCACTTATATTAATTTATAAAGATCTGTGGAAGGTTGAAGCAGAAGGCAGCTCAGACCCCTCACTGAAAACTGTAAAACTCTCACAGACTAGCAGGCATGATTAAAGTGGACATTAATCAAAGTGACTAACTTGCTGTTTTTCTCTCTCTTTTGCTTTCTTTTAAGTAAATAGAATAGTCTTTTTACAGACGTTGAGTTTTTTAAATTTGCTCTTTTCAATTATATACTCTGCTAACCATAACCATCTCCCACAACTAGTTATGGCTGAGAACCATAGCCTATGGAGCAAGACGACCCTGGGAAGGGGGATGCTGAGTCCGAAGTAACCAGGGAAGAGAAGAACAAAGGCATTCCTGGTCATCCAAGGGACTTTCAACCCCCTTCCCATTTCCCTATATGATCATGTTTACCCCATTGCTCAGGGAGACAGACATTTTAGAGAAATGATTCTCTCAGTCTCCTTGGG
>NW_006922479.1:36940-40202 GCF_000298275.1 Orycteropus afer afer | reverse complement strand
CATGACAGGGGGTAAGGACCTTGTTTTCCTACAGCAGATCCTTGGTGTTACAGCAGTTAAGTGCTTGGCTGCTAACCAAAAGGCTGGTGGTTTGAATACCAGCTGCTACATGGGAGAAAGATGTCATAGTCTGCTTCCCCAAAGATCACAGCCTTGGAAACCCTAGGGGGCAGTTCTACTCTGTCTTATAGGGTGACTATAAGTCAGGATCTACTAGAAAACAATGGGTTTGGTTTTTATATTTTCAGTGGCATCACTGGAATTGGTGTCACTCAGTGCAGCAACTCATGGTGTCATACCCTTGTGGACAGGGCAGGCTAGCAAATCCCCGGCCCAGTGTGCACAGCGGCCCAGTCATGCCCCTCCTCCACCCTCTCCAGGGCCCAGTGCTATGCTGCGCACCTCTGCCCCTCTTGATTCCAAGCCCCTGCAGCTCCCCACACCTCCTCCCTCTCCCATTGGCCAAGGCACAGCCCATCCTCTCCACCCACTGGTGGGTGCCATGGATGGGTTGGGGAGGTGATGAGTTACTGCACTAGGTGACAGGTGACACTGACCCTAGTAATGCCACTGCCTTGGTAGCCTCTCCCCCAACAGCGCCGGCCTGCTGGCCTATACTTCCAAGAACCCTGGAGTCATTTTGATGTCATCCCCTCTGATAGTGTCAGGGGGTGTGATCTGCACGTCCTGCATCCCCCTAGTGACATCACTGTTAATTTATATTAATTATATTAATTTTAACTATTAATCAGAGTAACTTTTATTTCACAGGGAAAACTGAAAAGTCGATAATTGAAAACGGCCTGTCACATACCAGTCTTAGTTGACTTGCAGAGCTTGTAAATACACATAACACAACTTTGCACAACCACATTACAATCCTTATATAACCTCTCAATGTGTCAAAAATAAACACATTAATTGACAGAACCAAACATATAGCATCTCTGTCGCAAATAAACTGGAAACAAAAGCATATAAACTTAAAATTATATTTAATAATCAGAGTTTCAGTATTCTATCTTACTTAGAAATGATCTAGGCATACAATCAATATCCATTAATTAACTCAATTTAATATTAATCCAAGTTTTGAGTTACCTAAAACTCCTAGAAAATATCTTCAAGCTAATATATTACAAAACATAATGACTGTTATAATAAAGTTTGTCACAATAATGATTCTATTTGGTTAAACTCAAATTTATATATATATATATATTTTTTATCCTTGAACATTAAGTAGAAGTAATGCTACCTTAAGGAGCTTTGAGAGAGCAACAAGTAAGCACTCAGCTGCTAACTGAAAAGTGGGTAATTCTAACTCAGCCAATGGCTCTGCAGGAGAAAGATCTGACCATCTGCTTCCAAAAGATTATAGCCAAGAAAACCCTATATGGGAGCTCTACTGTGTCACATGGGATTACTATGAGTTGGAATCGACTGGATAGCACCTAACAACAAAAACAATACTAACTTATTTGATCAGTAAATCTCTATAATTTAAGAAGATCATACCTAAGTAGAATAAAATGTACATTTATATTATATTTAACACTGGTAAATCAGAGAAGACTGCTGTTTTTATTAAATCAAAAGTAGTAAAATAGTCTTATTTGCCAGAGATGTGCCTAAATTATGTGAAATTGTATTCTCAAATGTTTCTGAACTAGTTTTGGTAAGAATAGCTTTTTTAAAAAATTATTCTGCTGAAGTCCAAAAAAAAAAAAAATTTCTACCACATGTAAATTATTAGAAGTTTAATTTCCTTATTGTCTGGGAATATTCAATTTACATAAGTGCTTATGATCTATAAACCAATCAGAACAGAGTTCCTTTAATTTAAGAGACTTTATAATCTAATATTATTAAAACATTATGTGGAAGTAGGAAAAAATTACACTCTCACACAATGAAAAATGAAGGCCTCTCTGAATTACAGACACATAGACACACATACACAGAGAGCTTATACCTTCAATTTTACCATCTCATACTCTACCAAGAGTAAACACAGAAACACAAAAACTCACTTGTGCTTATATCAAAAAACTGTTCTCCTCTACGCACATGAAATTCTTAATTGATGTGAGCTCAAAATACACAAACGGAGAAAAAAAAATTCAAACCAAATTCACTTTTCTCTCACCCAACAGAGAGTAGAACTCTATAAATCATTAACCCATTTATAAAAATCTCCAAATGATCACGCCATGAAAACAAATTTCCAACCATTGCTATCAGCAATGAGGAATAACTTATCTGCTGAAAACAAATCAAAACCAAAATATAAAGTTAGTAGAGAGAAAATTAAAATTAGAAAAACAGAGAGTCAGCAAAGTATTTCACCTCTGGAAACCAAGAAAAGACATCTTGGACTTAAATCACGCATGAAGTACACTTGTCTAGTGATGAAATTTACTTGACACTGTCAGGTGAATCCATAGGGTATCTTGGTGGAAGATACTCAAAACTCTTAAGAGATATTAAAAAAACATTTAAAATCATTACTCTCTTTTAGATATAAAAATAAACATGTTAATGTTTTTCTTTAACTCGATCAATAAGGCAACTAGACAATATTGTAATCAAGTCAAAGGAGAAGTCAAAAAACACATATTTGTGTGGAGTAAAAGGAAGTTTAAATGAATACGCAAATGGTGGCAAAACCTATGTTTCTACAGAAATTGGAGAAAAAATTAGGGACTTCTACTAGATAGAACAGAATTTGCATGTCTATGTTGTTGTTGTTATTTGCCATCGAGTCGGCCCGCATGTCTATAGATGAGAATTATTTTTGCATTGCTATCCAGTCGTTCCTTGAGAGAAAGATGTGACAGCCTGGTTAGGTAAACATTACAGCCTTGGAAACCTTATGTGGCAGTTGTACTCTGTCCTATAGGATCACTATGAGTAGGAATTGACTCAGTGACAATGGGTTTGGTTTTTTGTTTTTTAAATAAATTATCTAGAATCCCTGGGTACAGTCGTGGAAGTGACTTTATACAACTCAACAATATATTTCCCACTATGATGGTTAATTTTATGTGTCAACTTGGCTAGGGTATGGTTCCCAATGGTTTGGCCAAATACTAGACTAGTTGCTGTTCCATAATGTAATGTCATGCATGCAAATACCTTCCAAATGGAATCTAATGTAATTAGTCTGTTGAAAAAGAACTTTTCTTAGTGTGTATTCTGCCTCTAGACTATGCATAGCTATTTCAGCAGATCTCTCTCTCTCTGTCTCTGTCTCTGTCTC
>NW_006922479.1:24663-36410 GCF_000298275.1 Orycteropus afer afer | reverse complement strand
GTGTATGGAACTCTAATGTTGGGATCGGTTGGTTTTGTCACTCTGTCAGGCTTAAAATGAGCCTTCCTAGAGGCAGAAAGGGGGATCTCACTGCCATCAAGAGAGGAGAGCTGGGGGTGAATTGGAGTGCATCCTTGGACCCAAAATCCCTGTGCTGGACCTCCTTGGCAGAGATACTTGGCTGAGAGACAGTGGCAGTGGGCAGAACCAAGAGGCATGAGACAGAGCACTGCCTTGCCAGCCCAGGGAGTGAGAAAGCTGAGTAAGTGCCTTTGGACAAAAGGCTTGCTGGTGGAATGGGGTGCATGTAGAGCTATCGACAGAGCTAAAAGAGCTTGGTAACACTTGCTGGAGCAGTGCAGAGGCCAGGCCGAGAGGCCAAGGGCCAGAGAGTTACCTCTGAGAGCATAACAGAAGAGACACTGTCCTGATTGAAGAACTATATACTGAGCACATTACTGAACCTGAATTGTAGCCTGCTACTTCCCTAATAAACCCCACAATTGTGAATATTATCTGTTAGTTCTGTGTGGCCATTGCAATGAATTATAGAACTCAGCACAGAAGTAGTGAATGTTGTGGAAAAGACGGTTGGTGTCAGAATTGGTAAAATGGCTGGAGGGTGGAGGCATGTCTGGCCTCATAGGAACAAGCCTTGAGCTGTTGATGATTATCCCGTCTCCTTCTTGTGAGGTTAGAGGAGGTTAGAAGATGCCTCCTCCTTGCCCTTTTTATAATATAATTAGCTCTGTTTCTCTAGAGGATCCTAAGACACTCATTAAAACCAAAAGCAAATTAAATGTAACCCAGTTCAAATTTTTCTTAGTCAGATCCTCAAAAGCAACTTTACTCCAGTACTACTCCAACAGTGCCTAATACCATCTAACATGAGGGAAACATCATGAAGTAAAAGGTATTAATCAGTTGCCTTTGAAATCTTAGTTTTTTCAAATGTTACAAAAATAAAGAACCACATGAGTATATTTCTAGAACCATCCTAGGACTCTGGAAAGTACACATGCATTGAGGGGAACTGAAGCTTAAGATTCATTAGTTTCACAGCTTATCCTTCAAAACTCTGAACTTCAGATAAACCTTCCCTGACTTTTTATTGTCCATTTTCCCCTCCCAGATAAAAATGATTATTCACTTCCTATGCAACTTCTATGGGAGGTCTGGTAGCATAGTGCCTAAGGCACTTGACTGTCAACCAGAAAGCTGATGGTTCAAACCCACCAGCTACTCCTCAGAAGGAAAGTTGGGAAATCTACTTCTGTAGTGATACTGCCTCGGAAACCCAAGGAGGGGGTCACTATGAGTTGGATCCAACTCAATGGCACATAACAACATGCTACTTCTAAAGGAGCCCTGGTGGCCCAGAGCTGACTGCTAAACAGAAGGTTGGTGGTTCAAACCCACCAGCCACTCAGCAGAAGAAACATGTAGCAATCTATTTCCATAAAGATTTACCATCTTGGAAACCCAATGCGGGTCACTGTGAGTCAAAATCAGCTCGATGACAGTGGGTTTGGTTTTGGTTATGTTACTTCTATATCATATACACCTTGAATTATTGTGCTTGTTACCCTGGTTTATAATCTACCCTCATTATAAATTTCTTAAGGAAAGATACTGAGTCTTGTTTCTTTATATACTCTCAGTGCCTAACAAAATGGTGCTGTTGTTGTCAGTTACTAACAAGTCAGCTGTGACTCATGGTGACCCACACACAAAAGAACAGAATGTTGCCTTGTCTTTTGCTATCTTCTTGATCACTGGTATGTTTGAATCCATCCCCTAGGTGGGTCTCATCTTCTAGTACTATATCAGACAATCATCTTGTGATCCATAGGATTTTCACTGGCTAATTTTCAGAAGTAGATCACCAGGCTTTCTCTATCTTATTGTGGAAGCTTCATTGAAACCTGTTCACTGTGGGTGACTACAGTGTAGTAAATTACATAGTATGGCCTTTCTAGCCATGTTGTTGTTGTTGTTATGTGCCTTCAAGTCGGCCGCGACTCATAGCGACCCCTCCTTGGGTTTCCGAGGCAGTATCACTATGGAAGTAGATTGCCCCATCTTCCTTTCGAGGAGTGGCTGGTCGGTTTGAACCTCCAGCCTTCTGGTTAGCAGTCAAGTGCCTTAGCCACTATGCTAGCCATAAGTCTTTGTAATCTCTGAGGTGGAATTTGCTGTGAGCAACTGAGTAGCTCCTGATTGTTAATGTTATCCACCTGGGGTATTTCTGTTGAGAGTAGCACAAAGTAATTTTCTGGGAAATTTGCTCTTTTTCAGGTGTATATAATTCTGATATTGGGTTTGGTTAGTTTGGCCACTCTCCCAGGGTCAAAAGGAGCCCTCCTAGAGGCAGAAGAAAACTCTCACTGCCAGCTGGGAGATGCAAGAGATATGCATTGTTGAGAGAGAGACTGAGAGATACACACTGCTGGGAAAGAGACACCAAGAGACACACACTGCAGGAAGAGAGACTGAGAGAGACTGTCGGCTGAGAGAGAGTGAGCATCTTCCTGAGCTTGAGTTGGAGCCTGGTGCTTCCCTAATAAACTCCATAATCTGTGAGTTCTGTGTGACCACTGCAGCAAATTATCAAACCCAACAGAGAGGTGGTGGGTGCTGAGGGAGGAATGGTTGGTGTCAGGGTTGGTGAAAGGGCTGGAGGTAGGCAGCATGTCTGGCCTCACACGGATAGGCCTTGGGCTACTGATGGTGACTGTGTCTTCCTCTTGTGGGGTTAGAGGAGGTCAGAAGATGTGGCCTCCTTGCTCCTTTAGTTGTGACCCTGCTGATATATGAAATACTGGTGGCATAGCTTGCATTATCATAGAAACACATAAGCCACTACAGTATGACAATCTGAAAAACAGGTGGTGGGCCTAACAAAGTAGGGTCTCAATAAACACAAATTAATTAATTAATTAATTAATAACAAACATTGCTTGTTTACTAGTCACCAGAGTTTCCCAGCTTTCCATTCCACCCATTCTCCTCCCTCTCTCACTGTTCCAGTGGCCATCCAAACACTTATATGCTGCTGTTGTTGTTAGATGCCATCGAGTCACCTCTGACTCATAACGATCCTATGTACAACAGGACAAAATGCTGCCTGGCCCTGTGCCATCCTCACAATCTTCATTGTAATTGAGCCCACTGTTGCAGCCACTGTGTCAATCCATCCTGTTGTATTTATTTATTGTTACGAAACAAATCATCCCAAACTTACTGGTATAAAATGACAACAATCATTTATCATCTATCTCTCGCAGTCTGGAGGTTGACTGAGCTTAGCTTAGTAGTTCTCACTCAGGTTCTCTTGTGTTGTTGCAGTTGGATGGTGACTGGACATGAGGTTATCTTAAAAGCCTCTTCAGTCACAGGTTTGGCACCTGAATGATAATGACTCAGAAAGCTGGGAACCTGGGATATCTGGGGCTTCTCAAACATCTCTCTCCATCCCTATGTGGTCTTTCCAGTATGGCAGCTTCAGGGCAACCAGACCTCATACATGATGGCTCAGATATTCAAAGGTATATGTCCTGAGAGAATGAGAACCAAGTAGAATCTGTATTGAATTTTATAACAGACTGGGAAGTAGCATTGCATTTTATTCCTCAGAAGCAAATCATTAGAGCCATACTCAAAGGGAAGACGATTAGACTCTACCTCTTGATGGGAGAAGGGTTAAAGAATTTACAGACATGGTTTAAAACCACTACACCATCCCATTGCCCCCTCTAATGGAGACTTCACTTCCCAATAGGTGGCAGTGGCCAATCATATCATCTGACTCCTGACAGCAACTTAGCTGTATCAATGGCATGATTAGTTGGGGCTTAAAAAAAAAATGTAGCTGAACACAACTAAAGGAATAGCAATTTCAGTGAACACACATGTCCAGTCTTTACAAAAATAATTAGTGAAAGTGCTAAAGGGGCAAGGAGGCCACATCTTCTGACCTCCTCTAACCCCACAAGAGGAAGACAGAATCACTATCAGTAGCCCAAGGCCCATTACTGTGAGGCCAGACATGCTACCTTCCTCCAGCCCTTCCACTAGCCCTGACACCAACCATTCCTCCTGCAGCACTCACCACCTTTCTGCAGCCACACAGAACTGACAGATTATGGGGTTTATTAGGGAAACACCAGGCTACAATTCAAGTTCAGGAAAAATGCTCAGTCTCTGTCAGCCAACAGTCTCTCAGCCAACAGTCTCTCACAGTCTATCTCCCAGCAGTGCATGTCCCTGCATGTCTCACTCAGCAATGCATGTCTCTTGTATCTCTTTCCCAGCAGCACATGATTCTCAGGAGTGCATGTCTCTTTCAGCATCATGTCCTTCTCAGCCAGCAGTCAGAGAGAGTTCTACTTCTAGGAGGCTTCCTTTTGAGCCTGGCAGAGTAGCCAAACTAACCAATCATAACATCAGAATTCTAAGCACCTGAGAGAGAGTGAACTTCCCAGAATATTACTTTGCTGCTCACAACAGAAATACCCCAGGTGGATGATTTTTACAATCAGGAGCTCCTCAGTTGCTCACAGCAAATTCCACCACAGAGTTTACAAAGACTTATGGCTAGAAAAGCCATGCCAGGTAATTTACTACACCGCAGAAAGTCACTAAACCAATGGGCTTTCAATTATAAATCCAAAAGAAAGAAAGAAACCAGCAAACTGTAAGGAAAGGTAGAATCTGATTTCTAGAATTGCTACTTTATATTATTCAAATGTCCCATTTTCAACACAAGCAAAAAACCGCAAAGCACATAGAGAAACAGGGAAGGATGGTGCATTCAAAGGAACAAAGTTAAATGACAGAAACCATACCCGAGAAAGCCAAGACACTGGACTTACTAGATAAAGACTTTAAAAGAACTATCTTAAATATATTCAAAGAGCTTAAGGAAAGCACAGACAAAGTACTAGAGGAAATGAGGAAAACAATACAAGAACAAAATTAGAATATCAATAAAAAGATAGAAACTATGAAAAGGAACCAAACAAATTCTGGAACTGAAAAGTACAGTTAACTGAAATTTTAAAAAACCACTAGAGGGACTCAACTGCAAATTCAAGCTGACAGAATATGAATCCATGAATTTGAAGATATAACTGTCAAAATGATCCAGTGTGGGTATACAAAGAAGTAGTAATAATAAATAAAAGTAGATAGAGCTTAAAGGACCTGTGGGGTACCATCAAATGGATCAACACATACATTATGGAAGTCCTAGAAGAGTTAGTGCTTAAGGATTACTGATTTTCTGTTTAAAATGATGAAAACTTTTGGAGCTAAATAGTGGTGATGATTGCCCAACATAGTGAATGCAATGATTACAATGGTGATTTTTTGTTACATACACACATACACACACACACACACATATGTTACTACAATGAAAATTTTTAAAAAATATATTAAACCGAAGTAAGTAAAAGTTTTTTTAAAAAAAAATTGAGGGATCTGAGTGGAGTACCAGTAGTGTTTACTACACCAGCACAAATCCCTAAAGGAACAGCGAGGCAAACAGCTATGGTTTGATGTCAACTTGAGGAGCACCTCTGTTACTGAGTCTCCAGGATGAACTTGGAAGCTAGGCAGATTTCATCAACCCTGCCTCTGACTCCCTGGCTGCTTCCCCAGGCACTAAGTGTGACCAATGATTAAGAGGGTCTTTCTTTTGAAAGCTTGTACATTTCTCTCTGCTTGGCCCAGTTCATAACTCAATGTTTGCCAGGGATAGGTGCTTTACAGTGAGAGCACCTCGTCCATTGATGAAGAAGATAGATGAAAATAAAGCTGTTTTTCTTCCATGGAGAAGAGAACAAAGAACAAAATACAATCATTACAGCCATTGACTTAACGACTTGTGACTAGCTCCATTTCCATGGAAACAGAGAACAGAACAGGAAAAATAATAGAGGGTTTTGTGTTATATGTTGCTTTTTTAAAACAAAGCCAGCAAGGTGCCTCTATACTCTCAGCCTTGATCCCTGCACTGCACTCCAGAGAGCCAGTAGACTTCATGGTATGGAATGGCAAGAGGGCACCTGGCCACCCACCAGGTCTCTCCATCAGTCAAGGCAGTCCTAACTGAGAGACCATACAATGTCAGCCCCGAAGAGCGGGAGATATTCTAGGGGGAAAAAATTATCTCCAAGGAAAACTAGCTGCTTTTTCATATCCTTTTTAAGTAGAAATGTGTGTGTGTGCGCCTTAGAGAAACATTCATTGAAACATCATTTTTAAACCAAAGTGTTAGATGCTGAGATGTTACAAATTGCAACAGCATTTTCCCTACCCCATTTACTGGGCACTTTAGGGGAGAGGTGGTCGGAGTACTAGCCCTTGAAGCACAGGTTTCTGTTTCCTGCCTTGGTTTCACTCGGAAGTCAGCAGCATCTGTGCTCTGCTCCGTGGCATCTAGCCTGGACACATGGAGCTCAGCCTCAAGAGCAATCCAAGTAGCCACATCTCAAGTCACATGCCTGATTTGCTTTGTGCAATTGTCATTTAAAGAAACAATTTTAAAAGAAATGAAGCATCCCACACCACAACTGCCATGGGGAGAAAAAGAGAATTGAGGGGGAAAAAAGACACCAAGATTGAAGTGAAGAGTGCTGATCTCTCTTTTCAGAAAGTCGAGTTTGCCTTGGAAACCATGACTCAGAGTTGCCATAGTAATGAGAATGGTTGCTAAGGAAACCTGATTTTATAGACAGAATCTGATAAAAAGAATTCTATGGGGCTCTTAAGTTTGGGTCCATAAGTTCTAGTGAGTGGTAAGGTTCTTCCTGAAGCAGACTCTGAGATGAGGAGTCTGGTGCAAGTGATTTATGAAGGGAATGCTCCCTGGAAAAACTGATAAGGGAATGGGGGAAGCAGGACAATGAAGAGGAAGAGACCAAGCAACAGTGTGAGTACAGATGATGTCCCAATCTAAGCGTGATATTGAAGGGGGCTCCCTGGCAGGAATTGCTCTTCAGAGTTCGTTATGATGGAAAACAAGTGAGCTAGGGTCTTATACTTCTGTGCCTGTCAGTCATTGGCTGAAGGTCACCCCAGAGATGTAAGCTTTCAGACTCTTCTGGCTTCAATAGCCCAAGAATAGTGCTCTGAAGAAGGTTACGGCAAAGAGCAGAGAAAGTGGAGAAGACACAAGCAGCACCAGCAAAGAAGGACTGAGAGGACTCAAGAGCATCAGTAGCATCAGCTACACTGAAGAAGTGAAGTTTTTAAAATATGGCCACACTACTTGCTAAATAACATGAAAACAACCCTTTGGCCAATCAACTTCTCAAATCAGCTACCAGCCACTCCTCGGAAGGAAGGTTGGGCAATCCTACTTCCGTAGTGATACTGCCTCGGAAACCCAAGGAGGGGTCGCTATGAGTCGGGTTTGACTCGACGGCACATAACAACAACAACAACAACAAGGCCTTTCTCAGGCAACAGGGCTGGGACTAAGGTGAAGCAAGTGAGGCACTCATCTCAGGCACAAAATTTAAGAGAGGATCAAAAAAACAATGATTAAGATAAATAATATTTTGATGCAATATATTTAAAAGTCAAAATTAATTCAAAAAGCTCATGAAGGTGAATATATCAATATTTTAAATAAAGACAGAATCTGAGCTTGCATGTGCATGACCCTTCCTCACTTACCTCACTCTAATCCTGGCCCTAATTCCAACAGAACTTTATTTATAAAAGTAGGTAGCTAGTTCATGGACTATAGTTTGCCTACTTATTTTTTTAAAAAATATTGCATTAAAATATTATCTATTTCCCCTCCCTGAAATTTTGTACTCGAAGCAAATGACTCACTTGCCTCACCCTAGTCCTGACCATGCTCAGGCAAGTAGAAACTTCCTGAGAAGTGGGCAGCATGAAAGAATTCCTGTTCTTATAACAACTATGCTTTTCAACACACACACACAAATATACTAGTAAATCTTTCTCCTTTCCCAATCTCCACTCCAGATTATGAATCCAGAGGAATTAAGAAATTTTAAAAAACATTTTCTGTCAAGCAAATACACTTTTTGTGCAGCCCCTGGGAAGATTCCTCTTCCACACTGGTCATTCTTTCTTGGAGAGACTTAACCCCAACTTACCTCAATTGGCCCAGGACTTTCCCTGTTTTAGCATTGAAAATCTCATGTCCTAGGAAACCTCTCAATTCCAGATAACCAGTATGCTTGGTCACCTAACTTGTAATGCTGCATCTTTAGAAGATGATTGTGTCTTTTTTTCAGATTCTGAACCTCAGGGCAAAGTCTCTGGTCCAGTTACTATTGATGCAAACTTGGTTATGAAAAACAAATATTATATTTTGTTCATGGAGTCGATGGATCAGGAATTTGGACAGAACACAGTAGGAACAAGTATTCTCTGTTTCACACTATCTGGAACTTCAGTTGGGGAGACTCAAATGCTGTGGATGACTAGGCTATCAGCTGAAAATTCAGCAGGGTTGCCATCCAGAACACTTCCATGCATTATGATATGATGCCTATAATTAAGTCCCATTATTATATGCCTTGACATCTGGGGAAAATGGGGAGCACCTCAAAGGGCCTAACCACAAGTTTCCTTCCCTACTCTGCTCCTCATATAAGATCCCATACCCAAACAAATCTCCTTATCACAAGCACCAGGCACAGTGCCTGCTTACCCCTGAGTAGTTAGTTCCCTGCCAGACAGAAAATTATTTAAATAAACAATGGGAATGAGAGGTCACTCCATCCTCTTGTTACTACAAAGTCTGCCTCCCACAGCCTCTGACTGTTCACTCTGTTCCAGACTGCAACCCCCATGTGGCCCTGTATGGTGAGCTGTATCCTCTTCCACAGGGCTGAGTGTACTTGTGGCTAATAAACTGCTGTCAATCTCATCTGTCCAGAGTCCATGCATTCAATCATTCCCCTAAGCCTAGGGTGGGAATCTCTCCACAGCACTTAAGAAGAGGAGGAAATTTTCACCAGATGGATTCTCCACATGTTCTCTCTGCACAGATTGGTTTGGGCTTCCTAAGAGATGACAGCTAGTTCCAAGAGTGAGCATATCAAGAGACTAAGGTGGAAATGTACATTACTTTCATGATCTGGCCTCAGAAGTCACATAGCATCACTTTTTTCTATATACTATTTGTTGAGGGAGTCAAAAGTATCCAGCCAGTTTTAAGGAAGAGGGATATAGACTTCACCTCTTAATGAGAAAATGGCACAATTGTAGAAGAGCATATGGGATGGAAGATAATGTTTCAACCATCAGTTTTTCACAGTCACTTAAGTACCTGGGTATCTCCAGAGGAAGTAAGAAGGATGTGGAGAGGTTCCGGTGCTCAATAAAGCCACCAGCCTCCCATTCTGGGCTGGAGGGTCTGCAGACTAGTCCTGGGCACCTGTACAATGACTGTGAAGTGGGAAAATGGAGCAAATTGTTCTTCTATTGAGTGAAGATCCCCAGCCTCTAGGAGCTCTGATCTCTGCTTATGCCCTTCTCCAGTCAACCACTTCTAACAAAGAGCTCAAGTTCAAGGGAGTAAAATAGAAGCATTTGTGAAACCCCTCATATCTACAGTGGTGTGTGAACTGGAAAATGTGGTCTCCCACTGGCCTCCAGTTCAACATGACCACTAACCCCTGGGAAGGACCACAGAGCCTCCAGCTACTGGCCAGATGAACTTCAGGCCTGGTTGCTTGGGCCACTGGATAAAGTGTTCCCACCTAGAGTGTTTTTAACCATGGAAGGAGTACTCCTCAGAGTTCCCTCTCTGGCCTCCTCTGCCAAGTCCCTCTGTGTTTGACTTCTAGGTATTTGTAAGAGCTAGATCATATGCTATTGAATTAACATCATTTGCAGGAAGAATGAAAAGTAATCAGAGGTCTAAGGTACAAAATTGGAAGTGATGTTTTTAGAAGTTCATTGACAGTAAAAGCATCAATTCTCATTGTGTGAAGGTTTTAAGAGAAAATTAATATCCCTGAAGGCAATTTTAAAAAGGAGAAGTTCTGCTTTTTAAAAAACTTAAATACTCCAGAGACAGCACATACAATGTGTGACTTTGATTCTTCTGTTAACAGTGTAGGAAAAAAAGCCACTTTTTCTACTCCATATGTCAAGTCTGAGTAGTGACAGGGAGAACAACCCACAATATGATATTATAATAGCCAACTAAAAGAAAATAACAGGAAACATATGGATCTTGTTAATGGTTTCCACAAATTAGGCTAGCCATTCCTTAAAAGAGTTTGAGTGTGCTGTGCTGGTACATCTACTTGTCACTCTTTCAAACAAAATTTGTATTTTCATGTTTTCCTATGTTGTTGTTGTTAGGTGCCATCGAGTTGGTTCCAATTCATAGTGATCCTATGTACAACAGGATGAAACACTGCCCAGTCCTGTATAATCGCTGCTATGTTTAAACCCATTGTTGGTCCCCCCGACAACACATCCAAAGTATGTGAGATAAAGTCTCACCATCCTCACTTCCAAGGAGCAATCTGACTATACTTCTTATAAGACAGATTTGTTTGTTCTTCTGGCAGTCCATGATATTTTTTTTTCAATATTTTTTTTCAACAGCACCATAATTCCAAGGCATCACTTTTTCTTCAGTCTTCTTTATTCATTGTCCAGCTTTCACATACATAAGAGGAAATTGAAAAGACCATGGCTTGAGTCAGGTGCAACTTAGTCCACAAAGTGACATCTTGCTTTTCAACAATTTAAAGAGATCTTTTGCAGCAGATTTACCCAATGGAATACATTGCTTGATTTCCTGACTGCTGCTTCCATGGACATTGATTGTGGGTCCAAATAAAATGAAATCATTGGCAACTCAATATTTTCTCAGTTTATCATGATATTGCTTATTGGTCTAGTTGTGAGGATTTTTGTTTTCTTTATGTTAAAATGTAATACATCTCGAAGGCTATAGTTTTTCCTATACTTAAATGTAAATCAATGATTGTGTGTGTGATTTTGGTGACAATGATGTTGTCAGACTATCTGCTTATGTCCCCTAAAAATGAGGTATCTTCTCTTCTTATATTTGATTCAGACTTTCTTAAAATGGGTAAATTTTCATAAAAGGATAAATGAAAAACCAACCTTACAAAGAATTGAAGTGAGTCCAATTTAAAGGTTATACCTGTTGCTACTGATTCTCTGTTCCCTCTACTGGGGTTCCATGAATCAATAGTAAAGTGTGGTACATTGGAAAGAGGGCTACAAATGTTTCCCTTCCCAGAATCCATGACCCTGTAAGGTACATTGCAGATTCTTGCATCCAGTAATGGAGTCTATTTTCCCACCTGTTTAATCTGAGTTTGACCATGTGATTTGTGTTGGCCAATGAGACATTAGCATATGTGACACAAGGAAAGAATTGAAAATCATTTGTGAATTGGGGCTTCTTTTTCCTTTTTTTTTTTTCCTGCTGCTCTTGAAAACCTACCAGCTGCATGTGAATAAACCCAAGCCTAAGTGACAGATGATCCAATTATTCCTCTTGCCACAACCACAGTCAACCAACTCTCCAGAAGTAAAGCTGCTAGCTGACTGGAAGACAACTGCAAATGTCTGAGTGAGCTCAGTAGAGACCAACAGAAGACTATACAACTGAGCTCAGCCCAAACTATTGACCAATACAATTGTGAGCTAAATAAATGGTCAGTGTGTTAAGTCACTATGTTTAGAGGTAGTTTACTATGCAGCAA